>NW_020448941.1:0-82965 GCF_003343035.1 Apteryx rowi | reverse complement strand
TGCTGCCTCATGCTTAACTTGGTGTCCACCAGCACTCCAGGTCCTTCTCCGCAGAGCTGCTTTCCAGCAGGTCAACCCCCAACCTGTACTGGTGCCTGGGGTTATTCCTCCCTAGGTGCAGGACCCTGCACTTGCCTTTGTTGAACTTCATGAGGTTCCTCTCTGCCCACCTCTCCAGCCTGTCCAGGTCTCTCTGAATGGCAGCACAGCCCTCTGGGGTATCCAGTCTTGGACTGTGCCCTTTCTGCCCACTTTACTTTGGTATGCAGACTCCAGCAATATGTGTTTCTGTTGGTAGACAGATTGCAGCAGCAATCTCAGCAATATGTTTCTTTTGGTAGACAATCTTTCTCGAAGCTGTAAGAATCTTGTTCATTTTCTTTACTATATCATCTGGCACTTGTGTGTCTGCAGGTAGTGCACACATTTAGCACCGTACATCTACTTAACTTTTTCAAGTACCTATTTTTTATTTAGAAGCATATCTATCATTCTGTCTCTCATATTGTTGTTCCATTTGGAGCTTAGTGACTTCCTAGATGTTTCTGACTTGAGTCACTGCTGCCTTGCTCATTTGACACAATTAGTAGAAACCCAAAGTCTGATTTTTTCCACTGTAAGAAAGCCAGAGCATTTCCAAGCACCCTGAATGTATAGTATTGCACTCTCATTCAATTTTTTGGTCATACCCAGATTTGGAATACTACTGCAGAACTGGACAACTCTCAGAACTTATATCAATATTTAAAATGAAGTGGCATTAGGATTTCCTACAACTGTATGAATAGTAAAGGTCTTTTGTGCTTACTTGGAAGGGAAGGGACACTCTTTCTATTTTTTTTTTACTTAGCTTCACAGAGGTGATATTTACACTTTGGAAAAAAAAAGAGAGGAAAAAAAAAGTATGAGCTGTAAAATGCCCCAAAATCACAAGCATCATGAATTGCAGAGCAGCAGCTATAGCAGAAGTACAAACAAAACTGTTATTTTCGCAGCCAGTTATTATTTCAGATATGGTCTTGGAAAAGCTACTTTTGTGTAAAGGTTAGTACTTCATTCCCCGGCTAATAGACTGAGTGTATCTATTTGATTCCAGCAAAAGGTAAGACTCTATAATGCTGTAGCCTATAATTGTGACACCATAGATCTCCTCCTTTCCCAAAACCATCGACAGCATACATTCTAAATGTAAATAAATAAAGTGTTCTTACCGAAGGAAGGCTGCAAGAGCTGTTGCCACGTGCAGCAAGGATGCTGCTATGAGTCTTATGGGCCGGCTCTCTGCCACCCCCCCGCGGAAGCACCTCCCCGCTCATGGCCCGGCCCCCTCCCCTCGCGGGGGGCGGGGAGAAGGGGCGGTGCCACGCCCCCCGGCGGCGTCCATTGGTGGAGGAGGCGCGGGGCCCGCCCAGGGGCGGGGCCTGCCAGCGCGGCGCTGTCCGCCTGCCGGAGCCGCGCTGGGGCCGGAGCCGCGGGAGGGAGGCAGCGGCTGCGCGGGGGGGCAGCGCCATGGCCGAGAGATACGACGTGGTCGTGGTCGGCGGCGGCATCTCAGGTAGGTCCGGCGGGGGGCGCCCCCGGGGCGCTCCGGGAGGCCATGGGAGCGGGCCGGGAGGGTGACCTGGCCCCTGCCGTCCTTAGCCGTAGGGTGGTCGCACGGGCGCCGGGTCCCCCGGGGGCTTCAGGTGTGCTGCAAAACGGGGGAAAACTCAGGCCGGGGTTTCAGGGCTTGTTCGATGCTTCTTGCGCTGGTTTGTGCTTCACGCTTGGCAGAAGGTCTGTGGGAAGCACTTTGCAATGCCCACAAGTGCAGGGTGCAGGCCGGGGTTTCTGCATCGCAGCAAGGGCACTGATTTTAAATTGTGGTTTTCGAGGTGGCTCTTGCAGTGGTGGTGTTTGTGTTCTTCTGATGAGTACTGCAGAAAGATGTCTGGAAACATCTGTAAAAGCAGCTTGGGTTTTGTTCCTTTGAGAAGAGCTGTACTCAGGAGACGGCCAAGTTCCCCAGTTGTGCTGGAGGCTTCACGCTTTACCCAAAACTTCCTGAAATATTGTTCAGATCTACTTTTAGCAGTATCGAGTGCCTTGTCGGTCCCCCATCCCTTTGCTTAAGGAAAGAAGCCATTTTTCTGATGGCACCTGAAATAAGGATGTTGCTGTGTTACAGAAAATCTGTATTTACATTGTCCATCTGATAAATACTGTGTTAGCAGCTTTGGCCAGGTTTCAGTTTTCAGGGAGTCTCTACTTCACTAACAGTTCAGAAAAGGTGAGTTACCTGACAAGTGACTTTAGTACTACTCCGAGCATTACTGCTACTACTACGGGGATTGTAACAGTCTCAATTAGAATTGAGAAGCAATTGGAGGCTTTCCTTTCTTTAATCTGCAGTGCATTAATGCACAAAATAGCATGTTTTTTACTTAAAAACTGTTAGTTACATAATTACATTATTACACATTATTTTTTAAATAATTACTGTTGTTTTAGTAAATAAAATGATCTGTAGTATCCTCCAGCAGAAAAGAAGAGTTTGGACCTAGTTTTGTCTTGCCTTTTTGTTTCATCAGATGCCTGGGTGTTTTCCTGGTAACACAAGTCATTTGCTCTTCGTCCTTAAGGTTTCTGTAATCTACAGAGCCCCTTAAGGGAATTATAAACCATACTGTGTGCAGTTGATGGTGCTCTGTTCTTAATATAATTATTAAGTTCTGAGAAGCTCCTCTTCCCTGGAGGATGCCTTGCTCTTCTGGTTTTCTAATCTGCGGTAGCATTTTGGAAAATGTATTGAACATTTTTTAACTGGTATCTTGGCTCACTAGTACAAGCATCGATAAGTTACTTCAGAACACTTGTTCCTTGGATTAGAGCCTACTCTGGAGTCTGAAACGGATCCAAGCAGGAAATTTCAAGGTGTTACAGTCCCTGAAAATTCGTCAGTAACATTAGAAAAACAAATAAACCTGTTACAGGACTCTTTGGGTACAGGGACGTTTTTCTTGCCAGTGGAAACTCATGTCATACCAGTTGCATAGAAACTGGTGTTTACCTTTTATGAATTTGAACAAAGATCATTATAAGAAAGCGGCCTTAGAAAAATGAACAATAAATGTCTTATTTCATGACTAATCCATCGTTAGTATACCATACCATTTATAGCTGTGCACCCTAATTCCTATCACCTTTTGTTTTCTTTTGCTTTTCTTACAGCTTCTCTGTCACTACTGTTTTTGTACCAATGTACCAGCTGTGTAAGAGAGTTAGACAGTGATGCTTTCTGATCTTAAAAAAAAAAAAAAAAAAAAAAAATCTGTTTCTGAAATTTTGGTTCTGGTGAGATAAATAGTAAAACTTGCTCCAGTACGGGCAGAGTTTCACCCTCTGCATCTCCCTGATTCAAACCTTGACTTGCTACTGCTTGTTTTTCCCAAGATGTACTTGCAGCTTTCTCAAACTGATAAGGTTACTATCTTCTATCCTCCTACTATGTCTTAAATACTCCTTGCCTGATGCTTACAAGAAAGGAGAGGAAATGTTGGGATAAACCTGAGATGTTCTTTACTAGAAATGCCTGAAATGTATATAAGGCAAGCTGCTTGTTATCTTAAGCATGAGCTTCCCAGTGATGAGATTGCAGCTTTTTGAAATGTTTTTACAATGCCTAGCAAAATGAAGCTCAAATCCTGGCTGGCATCTCTGGAGGTATCTATCTTTCAGTGAAAATGAAGAAAGGTCTTCAGAGCCAAGTTCTGAATGAGCAAATGCACTCTTCTCATACACACTACTTGTATCTGTGTGCACACGTGCAGACATGCGGTCTTTCACAGGGACACAAAAACTACTCTGCGCTTAGAAAGTCGCAAGCTGGGGGTCAAGAGAGGTTCTGCAGAGAGTATTTCACAGTGGGGAAACTACTTGTAGGAAACAAGTAGGCTCTGGTAGCCTGTACCACTGGGTTTTTTCTGATATACTGTATGGAATCATGTTCAAACTGTCCAGACTGCATGAGCAAGTACATTTGGACCCCTAGGGAGAGGGAGCTACAAAATTTGAGCTAAATTCCTCTTTATAGGTGTCTATGCATATTAATAATGTGCATGGTGGCCAGGAATGGCCTTAAGAACATGTTTTCATCCTGCTTATTTGATAGTATCTCTCATATGGGTTATAATAATTATAACATTTTGGCCTCCATCATATTAAATAAAATGATGTATAAAAGCTTTTCCCTTACCCATGGGAAATTCATACATATACCTCTTGAAYCTAGTTCCCATCTCTCATCTACAGGGTCTTCTAGTGAACTGAAGAGTCTGGTTTGGATTGATTTTGATCTTTTGCTCGTCTATTTTGGTTTAGACTCTGTATTTCCCTAAGTTGTTAAACACAGAAAGCTGACAACACATGATACATTATGGATGTGTGTCCAGTTGATCAGCAGGACTGTAACTTAACATCCTATCAGACAGACCTTTGCCACTTCAGTTAAGGCATTACTATAGTATTAATAGATTGTTAACTTCTGTGTGGAGTAATTACTGCAGTAGTTATTGACAATTTCCACAAGTTGTCCATTTTATGCAGCAAGTCATTGTCATACCTTTCCTGATTCATTGTCCATTTCCATTACTTGCTTCCCAAGCTAAGGCCACAATTAAAGGCAAAGTCATATTTTGGCTCCAAAGCCGTAGGATGGAGTGTACCCAGTTGTCTTGAGATGTGAGAGAGGCTGTAAGGAGATTCGGCTTTTTCAGTCACTCTTTGGGCACTGCACGTTAACAGCTGGGCAACATTAAGTGCTCTGAGAGTTTTGGAAGAACCCTCAGATATTTTAGCTTTTAAGATCTAGAAATTGGCTGCTGCCTACATATGATTTGTAATTCCTCAAAGCTTTCTAACTAACCTTATTGGGTCATATTTTCACATGGATAACAAAATGCACTATGTTGACTCAAAGGCTACTTCCTTGCCAAATTTGAAGTCACTGCTACAACTTCCAAAACAGAAGAAGAGGGGAGGGAGATCCATCACTTTTCAACATCACAGAAGAATGTTTGTGTCCTACAGGATTATAAATAGTCAACCAATTTTAGCCAAGATTTTTCAAGGAAAAGAAATCAGACTGAAAAAGACACCCCAAAAATTCAAGCTTAAATAGTTAAAATTTGGCAAAAAACGTCAGCAAAAAAAACCAACTGCTTCAGTGGGAAGTTTTGGGAATATTCACACCAGCCTCACCTTAAGCATGAATTCTGGACACTGAAAGCTTAGTTTATCAAAAGAGCACATGCAGAATTAAGAATGGCTTACTACATGATGCAAAACAGATATTAATCAGATTTGGATAAATATAGCCAGAAGCATGCAAATCCAAAAGAACTTGTATTAAAATATGTTTTGGAAAAATTTTGAGCACATTGTGTTACAAGAACAAAACAAAATGGAAATGTAGCCATAATTGAAACTTGCACGGAAGATTATCATCCTTTGACATGGATAATTTTTAACTCCAAGTTAAAACACACTCGTTCTTAGCTAGAAGCAGAGAGATCCTATGGCTGAACAAAAGGGACGCTTAGATTTGCCAGCCACATGCAGGAAACAGCAGTGCTCTATTATCGTTATGTAGAAGTCCAAGGACCGCAAATCGTAGGATAAACAGGGATATAAAAATGTAATAATTAGTCTTTATATTGAAAGAAAACATATGAAATGCCATTAAGGATTCTTTTTCTCTCCATGAAAGAGTGCTGGTGCCTTGGTATCTCTTAGTACATGCTTTGTGATCCATAGCCTTACCGCTTGAGCTACCCACGCATTGGCTGTGGTCTCTGTGTGAAGTACTGACTAACGAGGAAATGTAGGTTTTCCTTGCATGCTGTAACAGCAGCACAACTTATGTTGCATACTGCTCTGTTTGTTTTGACAGCATGCCAACCTGCTGGTGGGTGGTAGTGTTAGATAAACTGTCAAATACACAGTTACTGGTAGAAGATATAATCCATCACACCTGTATAAATTCGGAGTAATTTCCAGTAGACTTTTTTTTGTGTTGCTTCTAGATTTACTCAGAATTTGACCTGTAGGAATGCAGTAGCTGGTTCCTAAAGTGTGTCCTGGGTTCTGCTGTTTATATTCATTGCGTGCTGAACTTTGGCTGCCCAGTTCCTCATCATTTTCTTTCTGGATCCAATAGGAACGCTAATAATCAGTGATAATATCGTCACATTTGGTACCAGTTTTGGATGCAGGAATACGTAGCGTTTCACAGAGCTCTCAGTTCCCCRTGTACTGTTAGCAAGCTGACTGTCATCATGTGAAATATGCACTGCAGGGTCAAAACAGTTGAACCCATATATGAAGTATTACGGACATTGTAGACAATACCTGCAAATAAGCAGAAATATCAGTTTCCATTTGCCTCCTTTTTCGTAAGTACTTTTAGCCCATGATAACGTTTAGCCATTACATGTTCTAATGTTTTGCTACTAAAGATACAAAATTTTATGGCATGTGGCATGCTTTTTGTTTAAGACACTCCTTTGTGTTATGCTCTATGCTAGATACATAGTTGTGGTCAAAATATAATTGCAATACATTTATTATATAAGCAGATACAGAAATATTATTATTTTCTTCATCTTTCATCATTTTCTTCCTCATGTGGTTTTCTGTGTAAATGCATCATTTATAAATGTTGTCTAACCTGAGTGGCAACCTGAGCAGTTACAGCTGGTCCTGTTACTGAATGAAGAATGTGCTAGTTTTGTCTGGCAAAAATAATGCATACACCAGCGTGACTCATTACTGAACAAGTTCAGAGTTCCTAAGAAAGCACTGTAAATCTATGGTTTGTCCTTCAGAGCTAGACTTTCCACCACACCTCAGATTTAGCTGGAAGTTGTGGAAAGGTAGGAACAAGTATTCCTGTTAACTAGGTATGTCTGAAATCTTCAGAGAATTGTTTACAGCCGCTAGTAAAAGACCCAGTAGTTAGGACTTAACCCTAAATATTCTAGCATAATGAAAACATGCAGGGGACAGACATTAAATCTTTTGGGGGAATATCAGTTCTGACTTCTGTGATATTTGTGGAAATGATATTGATCATAATTTTGTTGTAACATTTTTTCATATACGTGTTTAGCTGAAGAGCACCATTTAACAGACAGGAATTTGTTCTGCATACTGTCCAATTTGTATGTAAAGATAAGGTGATTGCTCCATTTTTAACTCCATGCTCTATTTTTTACTTGTTTACTTTTTTCTGTGAGCTTTGAACTTGAAATTCACAGTGGATGTATATGTAAGGGTGGATTCATTCTAGGAATATAATTCCCTCTTCCCATCCACTGAGTTTCTATTAATATTTGCCATGAGAAACTGTCTTTGTACACTTCAGAACAAGGTTTGCATCTGTTCAAGTTGTTTAAACAATAGCACCATTTAAACCAATTAGAGTGGCTTGTTCTCAGTTAAACATTGTACTCTGTGATAGAAAATATATATTCTCTTTTGGCTGAAATCTTAGGTGAATCAACTAGATTATTTTTAAGGAGGGAAAAAAATACACTGACATATATGAAAATCATTTATCTGAAAACGGCAAAATAAATAAATGCAGTCTCATCCCTAGTATTGACTAGACTTGAACAAGGATTATGAAAGAACTTAAGGAAAGATAAAATACTGATTTTTGACAAGCAAAAAGTTAGTGGTAGTATGGTATTAGGCAAGACTGAAAGAAGAAATGAATGTAGACTTGTGGTCAGCACTGTTTATTTGTTACTCAGTCTTGCTGTTTTGTGCAAAATTTAACGGGTTGTAATTAAGTTAATAAGTTCTTTTGTTCATTTTCAATAGTAATCTTCTGTACGTTGTTGTCCATCGGTGTTTTCTCTGCAGTTACTCTGATGCAACAGTGTATATTTAGCCTATATTTTAAAACTTATTTAAATACCGTGGTGTGCAACAAAACTCTAATGAAAAGAAAATGGTGTGGGGAGAAGAAGACGGAGATGAGGAAAGGAAGTTTTACCCTAAGGTCGCAGTAGAAATGTTTTCCGTCTCATGTTGGCAGGTTCATGCTTACTTGGCAAAGACGCTTCTGCTAGAATCAGCTCTCATTATTCAAAGGTGACCATTGCCAGATTTAATTATTCAGTTGTATTTGGAAACAATTAGGTTATCCATCAGTGAAATAGTAAAAATAGTCACAGCACTAGCAAGCTGTTACAGCGGAACTTTAATGAGCATATATTAAAACTGTCTTACTTTACTGATGTGTATTAATGAAAGGAAAAGTTTTAAAAATATTCCCCTGTTAAGATCAGGAAAATGTAAAGACTTCTATAAAGATTTTTTTCCTTATATTATTCAATTAAAGCCTGCTAGAACACTACAATATTGGGATAGTAGCCTTTCATGTAAAGTAATTATCTCACTTGATGTAGAGTAGGGTGGATTAAAAAGGATTTTAAGAAGTAAAATCATATTAAATTGGTTTTGGTAAACTTTCTGCCCAGTAGTAGATGCATAAAAGGCAAACACATTTTGTCAAACAAGCTAGCAACTAAGGAAATGATACTTCTAGAAAACCAGGAGACGGTTACCTTTACAACAGTAACAGTGAATTTTCCATGCCTTTGTTTTGGTGTGTTTGACAGGGCAGATATGTAGTGGCCCCCATTTGAAAGGTTAAAAGTCCCTGAAAAATCAGACCTCTCTAATACGCTGAAATGGCTCATGTGAACTCACCAGCACTTTTCAGACTTTATACCCATACCATGATCTTCATCATCAAATATTTGGATGTCTTGAGGTAGTGTAACATTTTTACAAGGCTCCGCAGTAATGTAATCCCATAGGCACAGCGGCTGCTACTAATCCAAATGGAAGAGCTCCTCTGGCACAGGAGTTTGCAGTGAGGGGGCTTCGCTTGTCCCTGGGAAGAGAGAGACTGATGACAGAGATAAGACTGCACTTTTCAGAGTGTTTTTGACAAAGCAGGTCACTTGTACCTCCTGTTCCTCCAGAAAGCAGGTGGGCCAATCTTCAGTTAAAATATCTAGTTACTTGCCGAACTGATCCAAAAAATCTGAAAAGAAGGGGGTGAAGCTGAGCACTTCTGGATCTGATGCTGTGATGGGCAGAAACATTCTTTGCCCGGCGCTGTGACATTTTTATGGTGTCAGACTGCCAGCACTTCCCTTCACTGTCCTTCATTACTCTGTGTGGGTACTGCCCTTACTTGTTTTGGATATGTTCAGCATACATCATGAGAAGTGCTATCTCTAAGTAAGATACCAGCGATTATTGTTTCTGAGTATGGCATATCAGTAAATCTGTATGTACTGGATTTACAGAGTGCAGATAAAAAGATGTTTACAGTATTGTATAGTATTATTTTGTACTGCACTATTGTGTTTTCAATAAAGTAACTCTTTTTTTTTTTTTTTTTTTGCTCCCACCATTTATACTACAGCACTCTACTGTATCAACCTCACTATTGAGGCAACTCGCTATCATTCTCAAAAATGCTTTCCTATGGAATAACAAAATGCTTCCCTTATTCTGTGGCTCAGTTGGCAATCAAGTTCAGATCTCTTAAGTCCTTTCTGTAGGGATGAACCTCCCTCTCCTATGAGCTAAAAACATATTTTATTTTATTTTCCTTCTGACTACATATAAAATTCAGTCTTATTCAGCATTTGTACGTTACAGCCATGGTGTGTGTTTGGTACTCTGCAGATCAGCATAAATTCATCTTCTTAAATTTTTTTATTGTATATCCAGTATTCTGACGCACTTGAAACTACTTTGCATGATAGGAGTATGACATTTTTCTGAAATGAAGGCAGCAGCAGTATGATCTGTGACAGCAGCAATTCTGAGTCCTTAACAGCACTGAAAAATCAGTTGGAATAGCGCTTTCTTGTATGGCATCTTCAGATAGAGGGAACTCAGTATGAGATTGCCATACAAACCCTTGTGGAGGATGTATAAGTCATCTTGCCTTGTTTATTCCGATCTAAAAACAAACTTCTACAGCCAGATACTTCAAATGAGGCATGGGTTTGGCAGGCTCCCTTCATCATACTCTGGCAAGTAGTACACTTCCAATTCATAGAATCAGAGTGAGACGTGGAAGGACCATGGCTATGATTTGGGGTGGCTTGCAGCTTTATCTCTAGGCTACACTTGGAGCAGGTGGAGGAGGCAAGGAGACACAACACTAGTCTCAGCTGCTAGGAGCCAAGCTCAGGATGGGAGGGGTGATGACAGCGTCGCCATGTGCAGCATGATGAAAGGGGGCATGCCGGCTGTGAAGCAGTGACTGCTGCAGTCGCCAAAAGGTCCCAGCACATGCTCATCCACACAGCTCTTCCACCCAGCACAAGCATCAGTTCCTAACTTAGAAAGGAGAAGACACCCATGTGTGGTAGCAGTGATAGGCATGTCAGTGCTGCAGTAATATAGGCCTATGTAAAGGAGCTTTAAAATAGCTTGCTTGAGCCCTGGCTGTAGCCAGAGAGGTTGCAGCGCCCAGCTGAGTTTCGGATGGTCTGCCTTGCCTCCGGCAGCGTATGGCAACTGGATTTGGAGTGCATGCGCAGCTGAGGGCTGCTGCGGCTCCACAGCAATGCCTGCATTGCAAAAGGCCTTTGGAGGATAAGAAGACATGCCCTCCCTTGACTCAGTCACAAATAAATGCATCAATCTCAGATGTTCATTCTGCAGAGAATACTAAGACAATGACAAAACTGTTGAGAAATTCAAGCTATGGAGAAGATAAAGGGAAAATACGCAGTGCATTTTGAGCATAATGATACCCATGTATCAAAAGCAAATAGGCTTCCTGGCCTGTCGCATTGCTTAAGGTACACATGTATAAAGCTTGTATGTAGTGTACTTCCATTCAAACTAGAATGGAGCTAAAGAGTGGGATTCAACAGACAGATACATACAAATACAGATACTTTGCATGTGCTCTTGTTAGTCCTCTATTTTGAAAGAAAATTGTTCTCATTCTTTGAATATATAAATGTATAAATAAAAAACTTCAATCAATATATTTGGGTTGACCCCTACCTCTTCTCCCTGCTCCCATCTCCTATCTTTTTTGGTGGTTTTATTCTACTGGGGAAAAAAAAAAATTCTACTGGGAAAATAAAACTGTTTTTATCTTGGATTGAGCTATTTTTTTCTGTATTTTCCATATAAATGTGCATATTTTTAAATTCAATCTTCCAAGTCTAATCTTCAACTATAACCATTTACAGTGTCAGGGAGGTTAAAATCATTACCACCTCTGCTTATGCTGTCTCACTAGGCCTGCAAGATTTGTAAATGTGAAGTTACAAATTGGTATGGTTCTTATTTCTCAGTTGGGCCCTCTGCCAATTGCTAATAAGCTGTCTCTGTCTTGGTGCAGCTTTTGCCCTTTCTCAGTCTCTGGAGCTCAGAGACCTTTTGTCAGAACTGTGTCTACAGCGACACTTGGGTTAACAACAATGAAACTCAAAAAGACTGGAGGGCAAAGTACAACTGCAGGTTGCACTTCAACCTTCAAGCAACCAGGTTAGCGAACTTCAGTCATATTACCTCATGTTCTCCATCCTTTAGCTGCCTTGTTTATTTGGGTACATCATATAATTAAGCTATAAACCAGCATTAACTTCCAATCCAGTGCAGTGTGACTGTTATTCTTTCTAAACAGTGGTTACATGTATGTATCTATTATATACAGCATGAAATGACAGATAAGGGCATCAGTCCTTTCTGGAAGTGAATAGGCAATACAGGTAATGGTGGAGTTAAAGGACTTGCATATAATTCTTTCTTAGTATCTAGGCCAGATTTTTCTTTGCTTCATGTTCCATTGGGTAGCACATCAACACACTATGCATCTTTTCAAAAGAAATATATCTGTAATAAGCTTTCTCATAAAAGAATTATCTGCTCATGCCTGATTGTACAAAGGTATTTATGCAGATAGGGTAACACATGAACATGCCATGCATTTTTTCAGAGGAAATATATCTATAGTAAATTTTCTTGTAAAAGAATTATCCTCTCATGCTTGATTGTACAAAGGTATTTATGCTGATAGAGAAACTCAACCTTCTGTTTTATAAATTCAGGAAAACCACTTTTTATAAAAGAAGCCACCATATATTTTGAAAAATCATTTTTCTTAATATAACGAGTATACACGTTTGAAAGAAAATACTGCAGTTTGTGTTTACAACATTAAGCTTGTGTTTTCTATTTATGTTGAAGGGGAGGAGAACACCATCACTGAAAGGATTAAAGAATTAAATTATAAGTGTTCTACATCTTTCATGCAGTAAAAAAATCAAAAACTTTTGATAGAAATGAGGTCAGTTTGAAAGATGTTCACTACACTGACAAATGGCTAGCATTTTAAAAAATTAGAGTATTAAGTAGATGGAAGAATTAAGTATACTTCTGGTTCATCAGCAATCTAAACATGATGCAAGGATCTAAAGTTATCCTCATGTGAGTGTGGAGAACATATATATCACTTTTGTCTATGTAAGATGTATGGATTTCCTCAGTTCTGGTTTCCAGTGAATGCTGTTCTACTTCCCTGTTAAAAGATTATGTGCATGAAAGTTTATGGATTATCCTGTATTGTCTGCAGAGTAAATGAATGCAGTTAACACTGTCCAGAACCTTAGAATGATTTCTCTCATCTGGTCTTTTAAGATGTACGTTCTTTGTGGGCTTATGAACAGTTGCTTTGAATCTAAGAAGTGAAATAAACATGAGTATAATATTATTATTCCTTACTGCAGGGTATCCTGTTGGAAGGTTCTGATCAATAAGGCTGGCTTTCGTATACTTAGGGAGGGGAAACAACTCCAAATAAACAATGTTTCAGTGCCAAATTGGCCTGCAGGACAATGGGATAATCTGATTTCACAAACTCATGATTGCTTTTTACAATTTCAGTTCACATTTATCAAAAATAAAGAGGACTGCTGTCCTATTGAATTTTCAGTTGTCGCTAGTGCCTCCATCACACAGTTCCAGAATTAGATGATTTTTGCTGAGATGGTAATTCCTTTTATAAAGTTTCTACATACAGCCCGTTTGATTGTCATGGTCAAACTCCACTGCTTAAAATGAGTCCTGACAGTGAAGCAGACTTTCCTTCTGCACGTGAATGAGGACAATGGATAGGAGTAGAGTGGAGTGTTGATAAGTGAGAAAAGAAATTGGAAGCAAACCTTGCTGAAACATGCCTATTCAGTATCTCATTGTTTCTACCACTTGAGCACTGCAGGCCCCAAAGGGTTTGGTTCTGCCTTTCTGTGGACTACACACATTAAGAGTAAGATGCATGTCCCTTAATAACTGAGATTTTGCTATTTTTAAAATGCTAACCTAGAGGAGGTAACTTCCATCTGTGGAATGTTACTTATGCTGATGTTTATAAAATGCTGCTAAGCAGCAGCCACATGGTTCTGTGGTAAGAAACTTTCAGACTTCTCTCAGGATTTTTGAAAGCAGTATTGAAATCTCTGTCCATGAAATTTTTGTTCAAATTAAACTGTTTTTCTCAAAAGGTTCTTTGACCATGTAGGTCATTGTTTGCTGGCATTTGCTTTAAAGGACTGTCTTTCTTTTTCTGGTAGGCTTGTCAGCAGCCAAATTGCTGTCTGAGTCTGGGCTTAACGTGGTGGTTCTTGAGGCCCGGAACAGAGTTGGAGGAAGGACATTCACTATTAGGGTAAGCGCTTCATGAGATGCCTAAATCTCTATTATACTGGTCTGCAATGTTGTGGTTGGCATTATCAGTGAGTGGACGGAGAGGAAGCAGAGCTCCTGAAGAATACGCATATCTCAAGTTGTCATTATTTTTGTCAAATAATAGAGCTCTGTTTGGATGGGCTGCATTGCAATATGCAGTGTGCCTCCCAGTAAGAGGCACCGTAAAATTGGTCTGGAAGTGACCCTGAGAGTCATCAAACAGGATCCCGGTACACTGCCTGGCCTCCAGCTGCCTTTCCAGGCAACTGCAGGTCTTCTGTGGGTGCTGTGTCAGGTTTGCCAGCCCTGCGCAGAAGTTCTGGATGACTTAGGCTGTCTAAAATGATGTTAAACATCTGCATTAAGGCAACTGAACTGCCCACTTAGTCCATACTCTTTGTACTTGGCAGGATCTGCTGTGCCTTTAACATTACAGAGAGAAACTGTCATTTGAGACCCTGCGTCTGAAAGCATTTCTCCTCACTCCTGTCCCACATTGTATACCCTAACAGACATGATAGTTAAAAACCTTACAGGAAACAGCTTGTGTAGGGTCAAACATCATTATAGCTCAGACATGCATTTTAACACAGCTTAAAATTATCTGAAATAACACTCCTGCTTCTAAAAATGGACTGCAACTTGTTTACCATTAAAAGGAAAAGCAAAGACACAACGAATCACCAGAGGTGCAAGGTAATGGAATACAGACATTACCTCTGTTTCCCACTCTAAACATAGGGGAGGGTTAAATTATGTCGGATACCATTGCTTGGGAACTGGAGATAAACAGTGGTGTTTCAGCAGAACCCACTGTACATGAAACATGAAACCTAAACAGCCTTCCACTGTGACACTGAAAATGCCTAGCCTAAAATGCTCGCTATAAACAATGTTAAAAAGAGTTACTGTCTTGGGACATCAGCCTACTCAGAAGAGTGTTCGCCTGTGAAACTTTTTGYTTTGTTCCCAAGAGCGTATGATGCTGGTCTGAGCAGTGCGTGGAGCGCCTTCGCTGGCAGGCATGGCTGGAGGCTTCTAGYCAGAATGCGCTGGGCTGGAGCCACAGCATGCTGTGCTGAAAAGAAGATTACTTTTCCTGAATACTACCTGTACAGTGCTCAGCATCTATAGCATTAAATCTAAGCAGATATCTACACAGAGAAAGAAGACAAGCCTTAGTGCTGGAGTTAATTTCAACTTGAGACAGGTTTTGCAATGACGAGAAGTCACATGAACTCTGAAAAAAGTGGGGTCAGACTTTTAACAAAAGAATTGATTTAGCTGGATATTTCTTCATATTCTCATGTCCTTTGTATGAATAAAAAGCCAATTCTGAATATTGTAGTGAAATTTAAACAAGTTAAGCCCAGTTACAATTGTGATGGAGTGAAGACAATGTGGTCTCTGTCTCTATCATTACAGGGCTCAAAACTGCCTACTCTTAAGTCAGTCAGTATGCTTTGTCTCCTGTGCATATAGTTGCAGTGATATGCAGTATGGAATAATTCTTCTTAATTCTAGATATTAAAGAGTTTCCCACAAAGCTTCTGATTCTTGTGTTCTTTCTTTTGACAGAACAAGCAAGTAAATTATGTAGATGTTGGTGGATCATATGTAGGACCTACCCAAAACCGGATTCTCCGACTGGCAAAAGAGCTGGGTGTTGAGACCTATAAAGTGAATGTAGCAGGCTATGCCATCCATTATAGGAGGGTAGGTACTACGTCTTTCATGTTCAGACACCTAAAGATAACATTGAACTTTGGAAATTACTGGCTGTCATTAAAAAGGTTCTATTTAAACTTCATTTTTAGTAATCCAGTATGCATCTGTCTGAAGTATTATTTTTCTGTTTTGACTTATCAGCAGTTGGATCAATACTTCTTGTTTTCTTTTGTAATTAGTGCACACAATCAGACTGATGGCAGTTAAAAATTGGGGACACATTTGGCACCTGGTTATTCTTTAACCATATCCTGTACAGAATTCTCCTCAGGTTTCTGGGAGGCTACCCAGTCTTTCAGATCCTGCTTTCCTAACCTTCAAAGATCTGCTCAGAAGCATCTGAATCAATTGTGTTTAACTGCACGGATGTGTTCTTGTTTTTATTTTGCATTCTTCTGTTGTATTTTTGTGATGAAGTCCATGAACCAAGAAGAAAAAAACAGAATATGATGCCTTTCCAACCCAAGTAGCCAGAAGAAAGCAATATCAAAGACCTACCTCTGTGGCAGTACTTTACATTGTAGCCGTGTCCATCTCTAAGTTAAATAGTAGCACTTCCGACTTCTTTTTTCCTTTTCTTGGCCGCCTTCATGAGAAGCCCTTGCCTTCTAGTGTGGTGACACCACAAACAATAGATGATCAATTGTCTAAGTTTCCTGCTGCCCAAGTGCCGGTTTGCACTTGGGAAGCCAGTCTTATCACTGAGCAGGCAGTAATCTAACAGACTGTTGATTCCTCTGTGCTGCCCCTCCTTTCCCCTCCCCAGGCTACCCCATAGAAACAACTGGAAGTCGGTCAGGAGAAACAGAAATTTTTGCCTGAAACTTAGGGCAATTCTAGTTCTGAAATACAAGCCCAATGTAAATAAACAATAAATTTCACTTTCTTGAGCTTAATGTAAGACATGCCATTTACAATATGATTTACGTCCAGGGATATGATGCTATTAGATAACACAGTGTTAGACAACATAATGTTATAGGACAGCAGTATAACGTATTTGTCCCAATTACATAACTTGCTTCCTTTCAAGCCTATTAAAATCCCTCCCAGTCCCTTAGAATAGGATTAATCTCACTTAAAATTGGATGTCTAGAAGCTGGACATCTAATTTGAGACACGTTTAGATTCTCTCTATAGTTAATGATGAGAAACAGGCATCTCCCAAGGCTCATGCTAAGCTGCATGTCCGAGATGTGGGGCAGAGGGATTTTACATAGCTACTTTAGAGTAGGTAATTAGCATGTAAGTGACTAAAGTGAACTGAAATGAAACCTATCTTCAGAGCAAATTTCTGACCCATGTATTAGTTCTTTAGCCCACCACCTTTATTTTCAGGTCTTCCCACTCCCAGACTGTGCAGAGCAGCTGAGATGCTGCAATTCTGTTCTTGTAGAGGGCAATGAAGTGGAAAATTGATTAGGCAAACTTCTTAAAGCAAAAGATTATCTATTTAGTACCAGCACCTCTGCAAGGAAAAAAAAAATTTAAATAATAAAGAGATTATATGGTTATCACTCTGTAGCTTACCCCCTTCTATATGGGGACCCTGGTATATTGTATATGTATATGGAGAGAGAAGGACTGCGACAGGGGATGCAGAGACAGACCTAAGATCCATAGGAGTTAAGTGCAAGTGTCCATCTCCATATCCCACAAATCATTTCTTTCACCTGCTTAAAGAATGTCTCCTTCAAAAGCAGCTTTTATCCTTTTCATTACCTTATTTTCAAAAGACTATTGCTTCTTAATTTTTTTATACCCTTTAGTTTTGGTACTTATCAGACTTTGTCAGTACAGGGCTTGAAGTCTACAAGAGTCAGTGTTGATGTACTTGATAGACAGTAGGCAAGGCTATGTTATGGTTCTTTAACTGGTTTCATTTTTATTATCTTCCTTTATTGTCTTCCTAGAATTAGAGGAAGTTTTAGGAGCTGGTACTCTAACTTCTCCATATTGGCCAGTTTCATGCTGTGCTCACAAAATAGCCACATTTTAAATAATTACATAGCCACTCCACAGTACTTAAAAAATAAATTGCACCGCCTGGTGTGAAATCAGCATAGTTCTACAGCAAGAGAGATGGGCTGGTTTGTACCAGCTGAATGTTTGGCCCACTCTGTTTAATTTTAGCTCAGACATAGATCTCTTAGCTTCTTAAAAGGCACTTATCTTCTGTGTGTTAAATAAAAGGCTCTAATGGGTGACATGAATTTGAGCCCTTAATCCGTTCTGACACTGAGCTACAGCTTTTTTTTGGGGGGGGGGGTCACATATTACATTATTCATGCCCTTGCTAATGACCATGTAATTTTGTAAGTTTTCTTTGAAGTGGAAGCATGTTCCTAAGCAAGAGGCACAACTTCAAGCTATTCAGCTACCTGATATGCTGTGGATCAGTTCTGAATTTGACATAGTGTTCCTGCTGAACTAACCGGGGCCTCTTGTTGGAACAGGTTGACAGCAAATGAACCTTAAGGTGTCCAAGTGTGGACAGATTTAAACACTAAATAAATAATAATGGTGCTCTTCCTCCAGTAGGTCTCTTTCCTCTCTCCTAAGGTTTTTCACTGCTTTTCTCCTTACTTCTTCCTTGAGAACTTGTGTAGTCACGGTGTTTTTAGGGACCCCTTGCTGCTGCATCTTCTCCTTACATCCCATATCTACATGAGACTTATTGAAAACAAACTATGCAGTACTTGCTATCGGTTAGACTGATGGTGGGAGCTCAGTGATCTTGTGGCTTGTACATTTTACCTTCTACTTACTGGTTGCATGCTTCAATGGTGAGTTGTCTAGGGAGGGATTTGTGTTCTCCTGGCTGTAGAGAGAGGAGAGACACCTTTCATATTCATTAAAGATACTTCTGGAACCCAAACAACAGTAGTATTTCCTAGATAATAGAAAATGTGTTAGCAAAGAGATGATTTGATATTAAAGGATCATTGCTCCAGAACTTAAATATTCATCTGGAAGACTGATGTGTTGGACTAACAAACTGTCAGCTGTAGGTTAGCTGCTGTCTTTCAGGTTTGAAAAGTATCACTGGAAACTTCTCTTCTTGCATCTCATCTGCTATTTCTCTCAGTTAATGGCTGTCAGAGATCATGTAGCCAGGGTCAGAGAGGAAGCTCTGTTCCCAAGGGTGTATCTCTGCGGTTTGCGATCCTGCAGCGGTTTTCTCCGAGACAAGAGCGAGCATTTTCTGAAGAATGATGAAACAGGGCTTTAAATTTTGTGTGACGGTTATTCAACCATACGTAATCCTCAGCATCCCCAAATGAAAAGATTTTTGGTCTCCTCTTTATCATATTAATAAGTTCAGTTTTGCTCTTTCTGAAGGCTTCCAGGATACAGCGTGGACCGAATTAGACAGAAGTGGGGAGATCGTTTACTTCAGAAGAGGAAGCAGCCAAGGGAAAGTGGAAATCCCCTGAGGGATTTCGTGAGCTGCTCTGCTCAGAAAGAATTTTTTTCCTGTATGTATGTGGAAAAATTCCACATACTGTATGCTTTAAAAATTGTGTTGCTTTGTGTGGGCAGGTTTCCTTTGTAGTCAAAGTTTATTTGAAAAACCAGATGTGTAGCTACTGTTTATCTTTTTATGCTTTTGTTCATTCTTTCCCATCAGTTAGCACAGTAACATGTGGACTTCTTTTATAAGAACCAGAAATTTGTCCACATTCTGTCATTCTAACTCTGTACCTTCAACCTGTAGATTTTGTTACAAGCCGCTAGACTTTCTTTCCAGCCAAATTGCTCTCTGGCTACTGTCCCATAATTCAGAAAGCATATTTTAAGAATGAGAAGAGTCAGGGGTGCTGGAGTTCTCCCTTTCCAGAAGGGGCAGATATCTTTTTATTTTTATGGAGTTCGTTGGAGGTCACACTGTACTCTGTTTTCACTTTCACATTAACAGAAAACTCTAGAAAGTAAAGGCGTTAGTGCCTTGCTATAGTATTAAACCTTCTCATATAACTGCTGTCCTGTAATGTCTGGCTGCAGTGTTCAGCGCCAGTATATGTAAAATTATTAAATAAGGATTTTTGTTCTGTTTGCTTACCATTTTCAGAGCAAGGTAACACTTGACAAGAGATGAGCATTTGTGTGTAATACTTTACATTTGCCATATAGTCTTTTCTTTCCTTCATCTAGCCTTAAGATTAAGAGATTAATGTGTAGCAGGTAAGTCTGTGATTAAGTCTGTGCAGATTGCTGTAAATCTGCAGTTCAGACACAGGAACTGCAGAAAGACCAAGACACTGCAATACTTGCAAGGTTACTTACTGGAGGTATTCAGTGAGGGGAAGGGAAGGGTGCAGAAGGAGGGCTCACACGTTAAGGAGCCGCCATGCTAGCTGTGCGTGTTGTACAAGGCCCAAGGGCAGTAGCAATCCCTGCACTCAGGGTCAATGACAGCTCCTCCTGTGCTTCCTGATGGACAGGAGCCAGTTTTGCCTTTCTCAAGGCTGGGAAAACTGTCTGCTCCTCTTGCTCACCTTGAAACTCAGGGTGGTATCGCACCTGTCTTACTCAGTTGAGTTAGCTTGGRCTTAATTCCTGTAGCTGCAGCTACAAGCCACAGCATACCCCTGTGTGGGGAAAAGTCAGACCTTGCAAAGCCCAGGTCTCAGAGGCATTCTTCCTAACCTCTGAGCTACAGTGCTTGGGGTTGTTGTTTCCTTTGGATCAATGTGGAGTAATTAATCCAGGCAGGCAGCAGGATTCAAATCTGAGGTCTGCAGGAAAGCATTCAACACACTAGGAAATGAAAAAATCAGATAAACTCTGTGGGTCAGTCAAGCAGCCTTATGTTAGCATGGGAACAAAGCCAGTAGGTTATTTGCCTTTCAGTTAASAAAACAGTAGTTCTCAAAATAATCCAGCCAGAACACTATAAACTTGTTTAAAAATGGAACATTGCAAGATCTTGCCTGCTGCAGTGAGCTTCTATGTGAAACAGGCAGCCTGAGCTCCTCTGCTTAGTAGGAAGGCAATGTTAAAAAGAAATTAATAACTTACCAGCCCCAAGTCATTTGGCCTGGATTTATCCCCTGCCGTGGATATATTTTTGTAATACGGTTGAAAAACTGATGTGGCCAAGGCTGTTTAGCTCTTTCTCTCTCTGATGGATGCTAGGAACATCTCTCCTGGAATTTCTTAGAACTGAGCTTTCCTCTGATCACCTGGGACCTGTTATAGGTCCAGACCCCTTGTGCCAAGAGCTAGAGCATATGTGAACTGTTTCAGACTCTCTAAGCTCAGCCTCAGTCTCTTCAGGGCTTTGTGGCTTCATTGTATTTTTCCCAGCTTTTCCTGCCCCAGTGTCCAATCTTACTAAAGTTACATTTTTTTGCATAGAGAAGAGACCAGCAAGTAATCCAACTGTAGACTATATTAATTATCACTTATGTTTCATAGTTCCAAAGGAATGAAATATGTGTTCCCATTGGTCTTCCTGGGCTGTACCGTTGACCGAGGATATGGGGATAATAATATTTTCAGATCAATAATAAAAATATATATATTTCTTTTAAAATAGCAAAGAAGTTAATCTCCAAAGTGACACGTATCATACCAATGGCTGATATCATAAAATTTCTTAATCAGTCCTCAAAAGAGTCTGTGGTCATGATTTTTAAAATTCAAAAGCTAATATAGTGGTGGAAAATTTGCAGTAAAACAATAGCTAGCCAGATAGTGGGCAGGTTCTCTCTGCCTCACCAATCACTCCGTCTGCAGCAGTCAGGATTGTTTGGGAGTTCCTGAACCTGTTGCTGCTTAACACAATAGAGTCAAGACTGGGAGTTGGAAAAGCTGTCTTGGCACAAACCCCGTAGTAGAGTTACTGAGAGGTACTTCTATTGGGCTAATCAATAAAAGGAATAGGTTTGGCTAAAATGAGGAGGTGGAGAGGAAATCAGAACAGCTTTTTAAAATCACCTTAAAAGAAATTACTTTTTTAACTTTATTTTTTAAATAAGCAATTCTTTTTTTTGAGTAAAGTAAGCCAAGGGTGTGAGAGATGTGTACAGGTTACACACTCACAGTGCAAGTGCAGTTACCATCTTAGCAAGCTGTGTGAAAGAAGGTCTTACTAAACAGTTAAAAACTTCAGGAACTTTTCACTGCTACTCTTGAACTGAGGGCTTATCTTTTCTCTTTATGTCCTTGCAATATTGGCAACACAAAACTTCAGTAATAACTTACCTTCACCTGTTGTTAGGTGGTCTGATAACATTGCACCTCATCTCTGCCTAAGGGCAGGGTTATTAATTTTAAAGCACATCAAGACAGACACATTGATAGCACCTGCATTCCTGACAGAAGTAAAAAGTCTAATAGTAGCAGGATGGGATGATCATTTTGAAAATGTATAAATGCTTCCTATAGGGTTTTCCCTGTTTGATAAAGTATCAGCTTGTGAAAGTAGCAGCTGTAGAGTGCAGAACATGAATTTGCGTGCATTTTTTTATCCTCTCTTTTGTGGCTGAACACACAGTGCTCCAAACTGGCAGTGAGAGCTATTGCTAAAGGAAAGGAAAGAGGCAGCGTTGTGTGGAGGATTCCCTTGCTGGTAGTTCATGGAAGCATTTTCTCTCTTCTTGTCAAGGCAGAATTGTGTTTTGCACATGCAAATGCACCTGGGAAGGCTGGAGCAAACTTTCCCCACCCCACCCCAAACACATACACCCTCCTCCAAGTTAACTCCCTAAAACAAAAAGAAGTGGGGAAGAGAGAGGAAAAAATGCACGGTACAGAAAATTAAGATTACATAGCCAAAAAGKCAGAGGTAGCCAAACAACTTCAGAGTCAGCCTGGTGACTTGTTGAAAAGAAGATTCAAAAAAAAGAAAAAACACCTTCCGATCACTTGGTTCTCAAGCTGACTTGACTACTGAGAGCAAGATCTTGCATTTTGCTTGGCTCAGAGCAGAGACTCTAGTCTAGACTAAATACAAGAGTATGTTTGTTGCTATCCTCACCGAAAATGGGGAGAGGGTGCAGCATGCGTTCCTCTGACCACCCAGAGTGGGCCTGGGCCTCCAGCCATCCTCTGGAGCTAGGGGATGACCGCATCCAGGTTCTCCAGGGAGAAGGACCACGTGGCGTTTCCCATAGTGAGACTTCTCTCCTCTACCAATATTTTCTTCCAACTGCCTCTTCTATCTTCCATTGTACCTGCAGTAAGGATGACAGAAGTTGCCCAGAAAATGGGACTTTCACATTTTACTGCTTTTTGCAAGTCTGAAAGTTCAATATACTCTTCGAGTTTTATCTTGAACCTTTTACTTTTTCTTCTGATCTCTGCAGAAACCTGTTCTGCAGAATATCTGAAATATATTTATTTACACATGCATACATGATTATCAGTGGGGAAGACTGATAAATTCAGTGTGGGAAWGGCACAGTTGGCTCCTGCTTCATATATGCCTGTCCCTAAGTCTGTATCTCATGCATTTGCAACACTGCAGCCTCTTACTTGGGCTATAACTCCCGTCTGCCAAATGCAATGGGTGGCATGGTATACATAGCACTAAACAGCATATTACATGCAGCCTAGCACCACAGCTTATGGCTGTCATGATTCAACATGTTCACTGTATCCTGCCACATGACCTCACGTATACTTTTGTCACACCCAGAACAGCAAACATTGAAGAGGTCTGATGAAAGATTTGCTTTTGATTTACATGGGAGAAGGTTCAAAGCAATTTAATAAGAGAAAATGTTGCCTGTTCATCCAGTCATCTTTCAGATTAAAGTTATCACTCTTTCAGATTAAAATTATCGCAAAGAACCAGCTGCTATTAGATTGCTTCACTTATCATTGTATCACAGGATTATCTGAAAGAGTCTTTATTCCTGTTGCAGTTCTGTCATACATGTTGTAAGTACTGATTACATTTTTGCAAATGTACAGAATTTTTGTTCCTGCAGCCAAAAAAATTGCATTTTGGAAAAGACTTTTGTTTTTTGGAGACTAAGTTTCTCTCAAGGCATTTGACATCGTAAAGGTGTTTACTTTTTATAGCTGAGGTGCAATGTAAAGGTGCTTAGATAGTTTAAAAGTTTAATTGGAGCCCCTGCAAATTTTAGGATAAAATTTTTAGGATAAAATTTTTCAGCAAAACAAGCAAACCTCAGATTCATTCCTATGTAATAATGAAGAATGTTTAGGAACAAGGAATATTACCTACTTGGCTGTTGCTTGACTGTCCTTAATCCAGAATTTGACTGCCTGCTTAGAACAGATGTCCACCACCAGGGGAAGAAAAAAGAATTATTGTCCTTTTTAATATCAGCCCAGCAGTCTTTTTTTTCTCATACTTAGCTTCGTACATTCTGTTGCTTACTTGTATGCAGCAAAAAAGAAAAAAAAAATTTGCTTAAAATTAATTTTAGATCTTTTGGGACAGACGGTGACTATACAATGAATCTGGGAATTGTATCTTCTTGAATGATGCAGATATGCTCTGTTGTGCTTCATTTGCTTATGTTCTTATGTGTATTTTAGGGAAAGTCACGCCATTTCATGGGTATTTCTCCTCCAACATGGAATCCTTTAGTTTATCTGGATTACAATAACTTCTGGAGAACCATGGATAAATTGGGAAAGGAGGTAAGCTGTATATATAAACTGCATCTATTTCCTACAGTACTGGTGACATCATGAGTAAACCTTTGGGAGGGGTCTGGCAGGCTTTTTTTGTTGTTTCTTTAGTATAAAGATGTAGAAACACCCATCAGAAAAAATGTCTGTGTTACCCAGAAACTATTAGCAGCAACAAGACTTTCTTGCAGCGAGGGTACAAAAAGATCTGGAAGTGTCTAAAAGATCTAAAAAATTGATGTTGAACCTCAATGCATGTACTTTCTCATGCCTGGGGAAAACATTCCAGAAGCTGGGGGATGAGAAGATTTTTTTTCTTTCCCTCTATGAAAAAGCCTATTAGGGCAATGATAATTCTTCTTTATAACTTCCTGAGCTGGGATCCAGTTTGGCTTCAGAGTAACTTTATTTCTAAAGTACTCAAATGGTAAATGCCTCCAGAACTCAAGTAGTATAACTGCAGAACTTCCTGTCTACAAAAAGCAGCCCCTGGGGAGTCATGCTGTCCTTCAAATGTCTATCACATGCCCTATAATCTTGCTGCAAACCAGGGTCCCTGCCTTACAATAACAAGCACAGGGAACTGTATTCCAGCAAAGTAAGTTCGTCAGGTGTATGTGCTTATGCAGAATCAGGTTTGTACGTACTATGCCTGTTTTTCCTCAGATAATATATATTTTGAAAAAGGTCAAATATACATTAGTGTCTTCATGTGTTGTGGTACTTGCATGCAATGGATTACTATTAAGTCTTTAACTGTCTAAAAATCACTTAATATTATCTAGTCGTTTTTGCTCCCTCTGTAGTCAACAGAGAGGCATACATGCTTTCAGATACCTGTCTTACAGCTAAATGAATCTATGACTGGAGAGAGAAATTTTCCCTCAGCTTGTAAAGGAAACCAAGAAACTAAATTTGAATAGACACCTCACTTCTAGATGGCTAAGAGCCAGTGGAAGTGAGTCCCAACATAAAGGCTGGTTATCAATTTAGTTCATTGGTCAGATAAAGCAGACTTAGTTCTCATGGTACAACTCATGCCCAAAGGTGTAAATGGAGACCATTTCATTCAGTGGACTTATTCCGGGTTTACAGCTATGTGCCAAGGACAAAAGCAAATCTGGGCCAACGTATCAGTCCCCGCTGTGCTATAAACTAGCTATGACCAGGTAGTGGGTGATATAGTACTAAATAATTTCTTGAATATTTTGTCTCTGTAGATACCTCTTGAAGCACCATGGGATGCTCCACATGCTGAAGAATGGGACAAAATGACCATGGAACAGCTGATAAATAACACTTGCTGGACCAAGTACTAAACTCTTTATTCATTTTGGAATCTGGCCTTAGAATGATATTGGCTCCCTAGCAAATTCTGGGACACAGCATGAAACTTAGTCACTGAGAGCCTGTTCATGTTCCAACTGACTTCAGATGGGACATGATCAAACATCCCATGGGCTAAGCATCCATGGGCAGGAGGGCCACCAAAAACCTGGAGACTCCAAAAAGCAGAATGAGCCTGAGAAGTTGGAAATGCCTAAAGTTGATGAAATGTGATTCAGTATGGACAAAGGCAAGGGTGGTGGTATAGGGYAGACAATGGTAATGTAGGAGGGGAAACAGAAACAATGTGCATGGTACACTGAATGCATTAACAATTCTATGGTGTTTCATAACTGCCATATTACACTACCCTAACACCTGGTATCTCATGAATAACAAGGTAAGCAATTGTTCCTTTTTATTCAGTGCTGTGGAGGAAGTAAAACAATAGCTTTTGAAAGTGGAGGAAAAAAGGGGACTGAAAAATTAAGGCAGACTCAAAGATCAATAAAAATTACTAGATGTTTGTAGAAAGTCATTGTAGAGAGGTTGAGAGCTGTCATAATGTGACATGAAATCTTGGAAGTAGTGGAAAAATTACTGTGGTCTTCAGTGGGGTTAATATTTCAGCATAAAGTCTACAGGGAGCTATTAGAAAAGATGAGATATAAATGAGCGTACATGCAGACCATAATAGTATAAAACAGTTTTAAATACAGAGCAGTTATTTCAGCCAAGTCTTTTGAAACATTTTTGAGTATCTGAGGGTGTGCTATCCACAAAGGATAAAGAAATAGTTGTTGGTGACTTGAGTTGGCTAAGCTTTGTTATCATCTATTGTTTTTCTTATCTTAGTGCCTTAATGTCTCCCTCACAGACCAGAACCCCGCAGTGTTAGGTGCTATGTAAACACAACAGAAATATATTGCATCTCTCCCAAAGAGCCCATAATTTAAGATGGGAGACAGTAGATACATTCAGGCAATGAGGGAGTAGAAGATATTTAAGATGAGACTGATCGTTGTGATGGACTGTTATTAGGCACTGGGTGAAGGTCTGTGGAGGATAAGATAGTACGCACTGCCTTTATCAGTTAGCAGGTATGATTAAAGATGCTGGGGAAGCCTAGAGTTTGTCTCAGCATGCAGATCCCCGTGAGTGTGACAGCTGGTGCTCTTCTCACTAGGATTTCAGTTAACTCAGTTTGAGAACATGCCTTTTTTTTAGCTTTAGAAAAAGCAACACCTTATAAATAAAACTACACTTTCTACATATGAATAAAGATCACTTGTAGGCGTAGAGATGAAGGCGGAAAGAACAGAGAAGGGCTTCCCAGGCCACACAGCAGGCTGGAAGGAGAGTTGAGGAATGATGTCCCCTGACTCTTGGCTATGCCTTCTCTTGCACATATATGTGTTTATAATATGTGGCTGCTTTTACTCATTGAGCTGTGTTGTGTGTACCGTGGAGCAGGAAAATGAAGCTGACAGATCAGAGAGCAGTACGCTGTGCCACAGGGCAGCTGTTTTCCAGTGGTCATTCAATTGGTAGGGGCAGCACAAGACCAGGGGAGGGGAAGTAAGCAGCCTTTGGCTCTGGAAACTCCTTAAAAGTTCCAGTGCTGCTTCTCATTTCAGCAGTAGTGGCTGCTGGTTTTCTGAAACTCTTGGAGGGAAACAAGGCAGCAAAGGTAGTTGAGGCAACCTTTGTTGTTGCCTTTTGCCTTCCTGGCTAGTTTCAGCTCCAAGTCCGTTGACTTTCCTGACTCCACTACTACATGCATGGGCAATGTCTTTGTCTTCCTCGCAAGTACCCTGGCCCTGCTTCCACTTTCTGTGTACCTTGTTGTGTCTGAGCTCAGTCAGGAGCCCACGTTCACCCATGCTGGCCTTCTGTCATGCTTGCTTGTCTGTCTGCACCTTGCAATGGACTGCTCTTGTGCTCTGAGGAGGCTGTCCTCGAAGATTAGCAAGCTCTCCCGGGCCTTTGCCTTCCAGGGCAGTTTCCTACGGGATTCTGCCAAGCAGGTCCCTGAGGAAGCTAAAATCTGCTCTTCTGAAGTCCAGGGTCATAATTCTGCTGTTTGTCTTGCTCATTCCTCTCAGGATCTTAAACCACACAGTCTCATGGTCGCTGCAACCAAGGTTGCTCTTGCCCTTTACATCATCCAATAGTTCTTCCTTCTTTGTGAGCAGCAGATCCAGCCTGCCTTTTTTCTGTCTATGAAGGACCACACTGGGGTTTTTTTGTTGCTTTTTTTTTGGGGGGGGGTGATTTTTTTTAATACATACAGTGTGGGATGTTGAGTGCCAACAACTGGAAATATTCCTTTTTTTTTTCCTTTCCTTTTCCAATTTATTCTCATTATAAGGCAAACAGAAGTGTGCTCATACTGGCAGTTTTATCCCCTCTTTCTGTGCCAGTCCCCTGTGCTGTTCTAAAATACCACCCTTCCTTACATTCAGCATCTTTTATTTGTTCGTCTGTGTTTTGTTTGCCTTTCATTCTGACTGTGGTTTAGCACTGTGCCTGAAACTTCCTGAAACTTTCCAGCTGAAATTACGCTGGCTTAAATCCTGCTCCAGATCTGTGTGATATGAGGTATAGCCATCTGGGCTTTCTCTTGCTCACTGTTGCACTGTAGTTTTCTTTGCAATKAATTTTATGAGCCATTTGTCTACAAACACAGTCACTTTGAACTACCCTTTTTGTTGCAAGTGTGCTGGCTCTTCCTCTTCTAGTTTTTACTGTTCCTCTTAGTAAGTCAGTGAATTACAAGCAGAAGTGGCTTTATAGTGATCTGTGTTGTAACATGCTGCTCTGCAAGACTGCTTCTACTGCTGATTGTTTTGTGGCACTCCAGGTTTAATGGACATGTTGAACTGAGACACATTCAAAAACTTAGCAAAAAGCCATTTTATATCTTCAAGCCAAACCAAGTTTTCCTAAACGTGGTTAAAAACTATAGTTCTCTAAGCAGAAATTTGATCTTTTGAGTTGCCATTCAGGTCCAAGTAACTTCTGCTAATGGAAGGACAGTAGCTCTTTCTTGCCATTTTCATTATGACTTGTGTCAAGATTATAAAAGAACATATACTTGTCATGTGTCACAAGTGAATACCTACTGATCCTAGACACTCCCTTTACATTTCTCAGACCTAAGCCTGCTACAACTGTTTAGTGTCTTGGTACCTTCAGACTTGTTAGAGAGGGTTCTTGCATGCAGGACGTTTTCATATTCTTGCTAATGAAATAGAGGCCATTGTACTTCATGCCCAAGGAAAGGAGGTTATAAAAGTTTATAAGTTACATATTTTAGCACAGATAACTTGCAAAGTTGCTTCCTTTAGCAGATGATTATAAATTTGTTCTGTTTTATGAAACTTTATCTCAATCAAAGACCTTTGACTATCTTTGCTAAATGATCTCAATTTTTGTAGTAATCTACAGTCGCAAATGAAACAAATGTTAATACCAAGGTATTCATTTCCTGCTGGTGTAACTTTGTTTCTATTCAGAGACATTACTTCAGTAGACAGCTGGCCCTCTCTTTATATTTATGGTGATGACTGCCAGTTTGGTTTCCACGGGTTACTTACCACATCTGATTTTTGGCTTTATAACAGTGCTGTGCAGCAATGTTAGATGGGAGACTAAGAATGTCTTTGGAAATGTGGCTAGTTGAATCCATCAGGACCAATGAAAACTTGAAAATGATGTTTCTGTTGAGTTCCCCATGGAGGAGAAAGGCAGAAGAGTTTCCCTAGCTGGTTACCAAATGCATTCTCCTGTTGAGAAAAATATTTGTTTTGATGAAAGTAATAGCAGCTGGGAAACTATTTAAGGAAATAACCAAGGTAAAATCAGTGGAATTTCACACTAATTGGGGTARATGCTTTGGAGGAGAGGGAAGCTGCTGATATAAACTCATTGAAATGATCTTGCTACAGGCTAAAAAAAAATAAGACAGGTGAAAATCATTTCTGCTTTCCTGATTTTTGAATAGAACCCCTTTTCAAAAATAATAAAGAAAGATTAATGAAAGCAATCAGAAAGTCACGTTTACTCACTAACTGTTTCTGTCCCTGTGTTTCCTGCAGAGCTGCTAAAGAATATGCCACCTTCTTTGTGAATGTCAATGTCACATCTGAGCCTCATGAAGTCTCTGCTCTCTGGTTTCTGTGGTATGTGAGGCAATGTGGGGGCACAGCCAGGATATTCTCTGTGACCAATGGGGGCCAGGTACAAAAACGTCAAATATTCTTCCTCTCTTGAAACCATAAATAGTAAGTGGAGTGTTGTTGTACCTGTCAAGCCCCTGCAATTAATGAAAAGAAGACAAAACACTATGTTTATGTGGCATCAGAGACAATTATGTTCTCACGAGGATGAACAGCCCTCTTGGTTAACACTGTACAATGAGGGATTTTATTAGCTAGGGTTTGGGGTAAATTGAGACAATTTAATTAATTCTTCTTTCCTACATTTCCTTCAGCATAGTTCTTTTGTCACTGTTTTGTTGCTTTTTGGTTTTTCAATATCTGCCAATTTGTTTTCTGTGGGTTACTTACCATGTCTGAATGTGTTTAGGAGTACAAAGCAAGTGTATTTCAAACTGAAATACTAATGTAATAAGCAGCTGCTTGAAAATTTCATTGTGAGATTTTCTTGGAAGTATTCTTTAAACAGAACAGCAAGTTCCAGAGCATGAGAAAACAGTGATTTTAGGATTGGCTGTGATGACTGACATCATCTGGGTTCAGAGCATGGGAGCGCTGTGCCCACCAGAAAAATGTTTGATCTTAGAATATTTGCCTTTGTGGTATTGCCTCTTTTTGTGGTGACCGTTAATGATGGAAGTTGGAAATAGGTAGCAAAAGGCCCTTGCTTCTTGAGACAGCTCACATGGTGGCATATTTAATGAACTACTTTAGATTGTTTCTCACCTTGGCCATGGCAGGCATCTGATTGTCTACAGAATCTCACATTTTTCATGTGGTTTTTCTAGATAAGTTTCATAAAAGGGGTCAGGGAGCTATCAAAAGAGATTGGATGTGGTATGTTGGCACCCTTTACCTCTTACTTCAGTTAAAACAGCCTCAGGAAACAGGTGTAGCATTTTAAACTTCAGTGACGAGCAATGAAAGCAGAGACAGGAACACAAAATTCCAAGTGCTAAGGATAGGGAAGCAATAAAAGAAATGGCCTGGAGGAGAGTGAAGTCTCCATCAGTGTCTATCCTTTAGGGTGAGGATAGACAAGCATGTGCTAGGAAGGACAAAAGTACAGGTAATGCTACACTGGGGTGGGAGTGAGACCCAAGAGCCTTCTTCCTCAGGGGCCTCCCAGCCCCACTTTCCAGCCAGTGTTAGCAGCTGCTAGACCTTACAGCTGGAACTGGAAATGAAATGAATCCCAAAATACTGATAGCTAAACAAGAAGAGAGTGGAAAGCTAGACTGACAAGGGCAGAGGACTTCCTTTTCATTGTGCCTGGATCTGACAAGCCGTCTTGGTTTCTACCCTCCTTCCCTATCTTCTCACCCTGATTAAAAAAAAAAAAAAAAGAACAGCTGAGCAAATTGATAAACATTTCTGACTTAGCATCCATGACAAGACTTATAACACATCTTCAGACAGCCATTTCAGTCCTTTAGCACAAGACTTTGTTGTTTCTTTCCTCCCTGCCATACCAAAATCTTATATGTGGAATTGAGCTGCCTGGTATAATGCTGGTGGCTGATAGATGAAAGAGGGTTAGTGTTTCCACCAGGCCTCTGCACAGACATCACAAAGAAATATATGTCATGAAATGTGCTTTTTCCAGACAACAGTATCTTTGTTTCTTCCCAGGGACAGATAAAGCTTATTGTCTGCTGCATTTGAGGCTAGATTCAGTTAAAGATCTATCTTGCTTCTGGGCTTGTGAAGGCTTTAGCTGTACAAAAGCAAGCTAGTATCTTTGTCACATATGCAGGTTTTGGTAGCATAGAGATAGGTAAAAGCATCAAAACTTCTTTTTTATAAAGTGGTTCCTTTATACTAGCTAAAATATCTGCATTAGGATTTTTTGTTCTCTAGTCTTCCTGAGTCTTCAAGCCAGCTAATTAAACAACCCATTGCAAAAGTAGTTTGGATAACAATCTTTGCTGGTGTTCAGACTTGTGACAGCTCTTTTGAAAGTCTAGGCAACTTAGTGCATCCTTAGAACTTGCAGGTTTGATCTGGAAGTTCCTGCTTATGACAGAAGTTATACTCAAGTTCATTGTGATTAATGCCAGTGAATTTTGTTTGTTTTTCTGTTTGTTTTTAGGAGAGGAAGTTTATTGGGGGTTCTGGTCAGATAACAGAGAAGATAATGGAACGCCTCAAAGGCAGAGTTAAACTGGAGAGTCCTGTGGTCCGTATTGATCAGACAGGTGATAATGTCATTGTGGAGACTGTAAACCATGAGATATATGAGGTAATTTGATCAAAATAAAAGTAGGGTATGCATTTAGTGGGGGAATACATCTGCTGTAGCTGTTAGCTAGATGTAATCAGGAGTACCCATTTGTGTGTGTCTATTTCTCAAACTATTCTGACAGTCTGTGAAGCCTGCTTTACAGATTCACATCTCATTGTTTTCCTAATTGGTTTCTGTCATTAGTCTGTCTTTTCTATCTTAACTGTTTCTGTGATTATATAATTTTGTGTTTTAGTTCCTCATTAAGGCCATTTAAAATAAAGAAAAATAATGTTCCTGTTCTTATCCAAGATTGTGGTTTGCAGAAAAGAAAGACAACATTTCAAATGCTGTTAGTAAGATTGCAAGGTCTGCTTGTCGCAAGTTAGGAGAGGCCAGAGTTCAGCCTCTTTTGTGCAGCTGCATTGTGAAATAATATGTCAGTACGTGATTACATATAATGTTATCTGCAGGACGGCAGTTCCATTCAGTATACAGGACGGACCCTGCCACAGAGGAGAGTCAGGCTTGTGCAGGACAAGCATGAAGGGTCTGTAAGAACCTCCTCTCACTGACGGCAGCCTTTGGAAGACTTTTCAAGAAAGTTAGCAGAAAGGAAAAGGGTTGTTTGACAGAGAAGACAGTTTAAGGATGTCCTCTAGGACTAGACTCTCTCCCTTCCCCAAGGATTTTTAAATCAGAAAGTTTCCCTTTCCATATTGCTGAGCAGCAGCATAGTTGGAGGAGAGAGGTTTCCTGCACTCAGCTGCTGTGCCTGTCCCCACCAGCATGACAACAGCTGAAAGCAGTGGTGTCTATAGTGGTATAGTGTCACCCTGAGCTCTGAAGCAGAGCATCCTTTGTCACTCCAGTCACATATAGGACCTGTGAGATGCTTGGAGCATATTCAAGAAAGCTGAAATCACCGTAGGTGTTAGCTGTCACTGTTGAAGCTGTATCCCATGAACATGCGCAAAAGTGATTTTGGTTTTTTAACAGCTTATTATTTGGACGAAAGCAGGTCATATTTTCTTGGTAGTATTAAAAGACACTTTTATCTGTGTGATAAGATATGTGTCCTTTCCCATTTCACCCACCTCTCTCTAGCCAAATTTCACCTCTGTTCAGAAAGTGTTCAGAAAGCTGTCAAGAATCATCTAATCACAAAACAACATATTTTTCCCTGATTTCATTTTCTAAAATAACAGAATTCTTTTGGTAACCTGGTAGTATCTGTGTAGGAAATTAAAACAGCAAAGCCAGGTGTGGGGAAGTTATCAACAACTGGAAAGAGAGTCTTTCAAATGTGGCATGGTGGGCAACCTCAATGAGAGGTAGCACCTTAAGTGTACTGACTGTGTTTTACATTTCAGTGCAAGTATGTGATCAGTGCTATCCCCCCTATCCTGACAACGAAGATTCATTACAAACCAGAACTGCCACCAAAAAGAAACCAGTTAATTCAGCGTCTGCCTATGGGGTCTGTCATAAAATGCATGGTGTACTACAGGGAAGCCTTCTGGGAAAGGAAGGGTATGTGGGGAAATTGAAGGACTTGGGAGGACTTGGTGCTAAACTAACTTTAAAGTTCTGCTGTCTATCAAGGAATAAAACCAAAGGGGTTTAAATGTGCAAACGCCCAAAATCAAATACACAGAAAAAGCAAAGGTAAAGCTCCTTGGGAAAGAGAGCTCTTCCCAAACTTGAATATTCACCTTTTCACAAARCAGAGTCCAGACCCAGATGGGATCCCGAATCTCAGAGATACTAGCCAAGGAAGCGTTCATTGCAGAAGGCTGCATAGATTACTTGCAATGCACAGAAACTGTGACCCTGCAGGAGCAAGGCACTTCTTTACTTCTCCCTGCCAGGGACAGAGTTAGGACAGCCAAGAAGAATTTATAGCAGAAAACAAGGAGAGCTTAAAGTATAAGAAAGACCTTTCACTGTTTTTAATCCTCTGCTCTACAGACTTGATATCTCAGAGGACTGGAAAAAGTAGRTTAGCTTTTTGTTTAACTCGAGATATTTTTTCCCGTATACTGCAACATCACATGTTTCTTGGCTTTAACTGTTAATGAATGATCAAAAAATAAGTTACCATTTCCAGAGGTATTTGTAGAAACAGGTTAGTTTCCACTTCCTATATCATATTGATAGCTACATTGGGTAAGAATTTTTTTTTATACTAGAAAGACTATAAATCTGAGTATTGCAGGGCATAAACCGATCATTGACTGGGATTACATAAAAATGTGGGAAGGCTCATACATTGTTATCCATACAGGTTTTTTTGCGTGTTCATCTGGAACATGTAAGTGGCCTCAGTCAGGGATCTGATACTAGATTAGATGGCCTATGTTTCTGGTGCATTATTGTTACTGGACATCATTTCTGACAGTCTTATCCTCTGCAAAATCAATACAGAGTGTAAATCTGAGCCCACAGTGACGTGACGTAATTACATTGGGTTTTGCTGTTGCTTTTGTTGTTTTGGCCAAGCTACTCATGGAAAGAACACATCATAGTTCTTGCTAGATCCATTTATTTTTAATGTTTATTGCAGCCAATAATAGAAAGCCAAAGGGAATTGCAATAAGCCACAGAAATTCCTTGCTAAGTAATAAAAGTAACATTTAAATTCCATTATAATGTCTGTGTGCAAAAATTCTTAGAGTCTGAGGGAAGAGTGAGGGTAAGACACTATGTTACAAGAACTCTTCAGACTTTGTAGGTATTATCAGTGACAAAGGAATTACTGTACATTTCCTCTTATTGATAATTTTCTCTGCTCATGACTGTAGGTAACAATGATCATCACCAAGTCTGTCTGACAATCATTTTGTTTTCTTTTCTCCCAATAGGTTATTGTGGTGCCCTTTTCATTGAGGATGAAGAATCTCCAATTGCAATAACCATAGATGACACTAAACCTGATGGATCTTTCCCTGCCATTATGGGGTTAGGAGCTTCTATTCTGTACTTACAGATGTGTATCTCTTTTTGTATAAAAGTCTGGGAGGAGGAAGAAGAGGGGAAATGGTCAGATCTCATGGGTGATGCTGCTCCCATAAAATCTTCATCTGTGGAGGAGAGCACTTCTAAAACCCTCCTGTGCCTCTCTAGTCCCTATAGATTTATATGAAGTTTCTGCCACAAATAGCCTGGTATAAAAGAGATTGTTGGGAAAGAATTGTTGAATTCAGCTGTAGTTCATTTTAAGCATTCAGTTAGTGTTTTGCTGTGGAATACATTTAGAAGTAAATCCTTTTCTTAGTTTTGTGAGCCTGTGTTCTGCCCAGGTTGGGCCTTCTATTTTGGGCCTGGGCCCAAATGAAAATGCAGTTGTCCAAGAAGTCCTTGTTTCCTTCTTTTCCCCATTGACCTGAAGAGAGACAAAGAACATCAGCTTGTGGTTAATCCAGGCAATAGCCGTTCAGTGAAAAAATTAGTTGACCACTCTGCCCAATTTGTGTTTACCTTTGCTTTCCTGAGTCAATGGGGATGTAGAACTCGTTCCAGTGGCAGCAGAAAGAGGCCAGTGCTGGCAGCTTTGAAAGCCCATGTGAGAGCTGTAACTTTCACAGATGGGCTCTGCCAGGTGGTCCTCAGTGCATGCTCCCTGCAAACACACTCTTCCTTCAAACCAGCTGCGCAGGGGGCCCCCCAGCATCTCCCTTTGTCTTCATTACAGTGCAGACCTTGTTCTGCAGTCTCTGTCCTACTCACCTGAATTGCAGTGACCTGCACGTGCAGAGCCTACTTAGGAGCAGTAGGAAGCTCCAGCTGCCTGGGGTGAGGCTGTCAGCCTCAGTGGGAATGTGAAGGGGACACACATCTGGGGCTGTGATTTCTTCAATCTCTTGGCGCAGAAGTGCTTGGAAGATGATAGCTACAAAGGGACAGTTGCTCCTGTGATTGAAGGGCCCCATACAGTCCTTTTCATCCATGTGAGATGTAAATATTAAGTGATGGAGTATGATGAAAAAATGTCAGGCTGGCTATGCACTGGTAGAATGGTTTGCCCACCTTTTTTTCAGAGTCATTTCAAGAAAGAGCTTGCAAATCAACTGGGGCGCTGGGACTATGTGATATTTATATGCTGTATTTTTCTCTTCAGTTTCATCCTTACCAGAAAGGCTGTTAAACTGGCACATCTCAGTAAGGAAGAGAGGTAAGAGTTCGCAAACAGTAAATATTTCATAAATAGGTCAGCTCTCTGGGATGCTTCACCACAGAAATGTGCATGTGTACGTATGTGCATATGTATATATACACATGCTCAGAGCAACTACAAATACTGGAAATGGGGTGAAAAGTGAACTTTAGTGTAAACAAGCCAAGATGCTAATATCCATCCAGTTGATAGATATTTCAGAGTTTCCAAGTCCTGCCTACTCTTCCATGTTATGACTTGTCAGCTCCGTGTTTATAAGTAGTCTGAGAAGATTTTTCTGAAGACATTCCCAAACTGCATCCCCACTAAATGATGCTTGACCCCTAGGATGAAGGGAACACTGACATGCATGATAAAATTTAAACTTCCATGTTTACAACAGTATTGTTTCTACATTAGTCCATGAAATGAATGAACAGTAATTTCTAAATGTGATTTTGGTACACATCTAAGTGAAACAGGAGTTCTGTTTAGGAGTGTGTGTAATATTCTCCAGCTCACATTCTGTTTTCAGTTATAGTAAATCTTTAGGGGTTTCACTGTTTTATATCTGTTCTCTTCTGGTCTTCCACCAGTGAACATGAGAATGAATTGTCTCCTTATCCTAAGATAACTGTACAAAGATTCTTTTTTTAGAACTCATTGCCAACATCAGCTTTCATTTCCCATTTACAGGGTCAATTTTGGATGTCACATTTAGGCATCAGCTTTTAAAAACATAGAATAAGATAATAACTTTAAATCAGATTGAAAACAAAATAAAACCCAATTTTCTTTCCAGTGTATTGCAATAAGTGTGATTTTTTTTTTATGATAAGAGCAATAGCTGAGGTTTCTTTTCCACCTTATTTTTTCTTCATTCTACTTTTATTTTCATATAGGAAGAAGAAAATCTGTGAGGCATATGCCAAGACAATGGGGATGGAAGAGGCTTTACACGTAATAAATGAATTTCTGTTCTCACCTGTGTTGTACAGTAATGTTGCCTTTTGTTCTGGTAGAATGAAGCCAACATTCCCAGTATCTAAAACAGGTACCTAAAATTGTAGGTTGTGCCTTACAATCTCTGCTCCCAAGGGAAGGGAATTGCAGGAAGAAAAAAGCTAGCAGTCTCACTCTATACAAGAAAAGAGAAGGCAGTGAATGGTTTAATTTGTCCTGTCATTTCCCCATGAGAAGCGAATGCTTCTGTAAATGTGCAAAGATTTGTTTTGTGTTGATAGATAGCATTAACCAGACAAGATGGCACTCCTTCAGCAGGTATTCTTACCCTGATTTTTCCCTCTTCGAAGGATATTAGCTTTTTATTTCCAGTTTCTCTGCCCCTTTTTCACTCTCTTATGTTTGCTAATACTTGCAGCCAGTGCATTATGAAGAAAAGAACTGGAGCATGGAACAATATTCAGGGGGTTGTTACACAGCCTACTTCCCACCAGGCGTAATGTATACTTTTGGAAGGTAAAACAGAGAATGTTTTGCTTTTTAGTTTACATTTCTTAGCTCTTGTTACAATGACATTCTTTATGCAACAAGCTTACAGGATGTGTAGCATATTGGGAGAACTCCAGACCCTCTTTTCCACTTCTCTAATCCCCAGCTCAAGGATCTTGCTATTGGCTTTGATAAGAACACGGTTTCTCTTGTGATTTTTAGGGAAACAAAAGACAGTCCCAAAGGCACGTGCTTGAAATATGAAACCTTTCCCCGCTAGATTACTTACGGTATTTGCTGCTATGCAGTTTTTACAGTAGATCTCTCATTGCTCTCTAAAGCCTTGAGGGAACATGTTAGACAGTGGAAGACTCTCCACTGACTTTGCAGGTGCAGCACCAGTTTCTGGCAAAGCCCATTCTTTCACATCACCAGGGGAATACATAAAATTGTTATATGAAAACTCATTCTCTCCTCCCAAAGCCTCACATGACCTTCCCATTCAGAACTGCTATGTTCCTAATGGAATGTGTTAGATAATACTGATTAATACTCTAGATATATCACTCAGAAGCTGGTGGAGAGCACAATTTCAGAACCTGTTGGGAACAACCATACAAATTACATATCCATAACCAATGATCAGACAAATCATGTATCATGTCAGTGTGGGAGCTCTTTAGTATATCTTTCTCAAACTCACTGTCCCTTGTGGAGATGCACCCTGCCTCTGTGCCAAGATGGGACTTCTCACACTCAGATTTTCCTGCTGTATCTATCTGAATGTTTGGGAAGTGATGGGTGAAGCCTGTGACCTGAGGAAACTGGTGTCAGGCAGACAGGGAGAACCTAATCCAGGATTAGATGAGAGCCATGGGAGCAGACACATCCTTATGTGGGAAAGGAGGCTCATTAGCAATGGCTGGGCTGACTGGGATGCCTGTACAGCTTTGAACGGCTGATACAATCCTAATGGGAGAAGTGCAACTCTCCATTCTGGATGCAGAGGCATTCAGCTGCTGTCCCCTTTGGCAAGCAGCCAGGCAAGTTGAATCTCCAAATAGAAGCTGGTGTTAGTGACCTGTCGCTGCAAAAACATCATTCACTTCCCATTGTAATGGCAGGCTAACAACAAAGCTGCCATGCAGAGGACATAAATCTATCAATCAGCTTCATGGCATTTCTGGAGGCTGTTAGGATTGTCTCTTATCCCAGCACTAAAATAAGACTCGTATTACTCTGCATGGGAGCTGGGCACACTGATTTGTGCCTTGGATTTTCTCTGTCTCAGATCTTGAATAATGCTAGAGTTTTGTGTATAAAAGCAGGTGGGTTATCCTGTGAAGAGAGCTTATTGCACTTTGCTCCCCAACCCAGGTATGCAGGAATTCTAGAGCAGTTAAGTTGAGAGCACTATCACAGCCAACACATCGTTTTTAGAAGTAACATTGTCTTCCTATTACTTGTCATCTGACATTCTCCATTTGTTTTGAAGGATCATTCGCCAGCCCATTGACAGGATCTACTTTGCTGGCACAGAGACAGCCACCGAGTGGAGTGGATACATGGAGGGGGCCGTACAGGCAGGAGAGAGAGCAGCTAGAGAGGTACAGACCTTTGGTTTGCTTTGATCATCTCTATTAAAAGGCTAAAGAGGACTGAGTGCGGCTGGTAGGGTCCCAGGAGAATCCCAGAAAAGAATGTGAACCAAAGCCCTTTTAAAAAACAAAAAAACAAAAAAAAACCCTTGATTTAGTTTGTTGTTGAATAAAGTGAAGCCAAAAACAGAATCAGAACATTATACAGTATGTTGCTGCACTAGAGATTTAAAATGAAGTTCACACGGTACACTTGATGTCTGTGGAAGAAACCCTCCAATCTGATGCTGCCCTTAGATATACTTTCACAATTTCTATCAAATTAATCACAGCATGTTTTAAAAATAATTTAAGTCATTACAAATGCTTGCAGTTTTTTTCTGTGCAGCAATGTGGTAATTTGAGCATTGTTCTTATCCCTTCTGCTTCTCCTCTTACGAGAGAATACATTTAGCTAGGCTTTATGAATTCATAATGGGCAGCTCTGATGATGTCTAAATCTCCTCAGAATGACATGCATTGGGCTAGATTCCCAGTCACTGTAAAATCTCTTTACAACAGTCTAGAGGGAGGAAAAAACACATTAAAGGGTATACCTTATAGTTACAACTTCTGTATGGCAGAGTCACGGAGCTGTTATTTAACTGAAAATCATCCCTTTGCTTCCATTTGACAGAATGTCATATTCCCCTTACAAGCCTCATTACTTGTTCTGTTCCAAGTCACCTAATTTCTCTTTTCTTTTCTCTGTGCCTACAAGTACTAGTTACAAAAACTCTTACCTGTCTCTTCTGGAGACATTCATTTGCCCCTCTATGATTGTTACAATCAGTTTATTGTCAAAAAAATCCTTGATGAACTTTGTACTACCTGAACAGGCAAGAGACAGCTTCATAATCCTAACCTTTGAAAGCCCCAGACATATATCTCTCCTCTCCTCTCCTCTCCTCTCCTCTCCTCTCCTCTCCTCTCCTCTCCTCTCTTCCTAATTTTGATTCAAACAGTATCACTCCTAGTAGGCTTTGCCTCATGAGAGTGTGGCAGTAACCTCACCTTAGAACTTCCCAGCCTGCCACGTGAAAAAGCATTTTTACTTCTACTGAAAAGAAGTTTAAAATAACCATCTGGAAAATCAGCAGTTCGTGTGAATTTCTGTGTGAATCCCTACTTTTTACCAGCAGGTAATAACACTGGAATGACACTGGAAGTGTCCTTTTATCCTTAAAGCGTTGGTTAGGCACATGATTGTTTGATGACCAGCTACTATATTTTCACACAAACTGTCGTAGCTGCCTCCTCCTCCTCCTTCCTTTGCTGATATGAACAGACAAATCACTATATATTTTCTAGTTCAAGGCACTTTCAACTAATCATAGTTATGCTTTCTATCAGTGTTGCTTGCTCTGACTTGCTCTGTCTTTCCAAACCAAAACATAGTGTGTTTTTTAATTTTCCGCATGTGATACAAATAATTTTTCTTTTAGATATTATGCACTATGGGAAGGATCTCAGAGAATGAAATTTGGATGCCTGAGCCAGAGTCAAAGGTAGGTTTTACTTTCTCATTGTCATCAGAGCAATAGCAAACCCCCCTGGTCAAGATGCAATCCCTACCCAAATGACTACTGCAAGTTTTTAATTAGCTCACATGTTAACGGCATTCACTCATTCAATTTCTCCACGGAATACTGTTACCCCTGTCTAAGAGATGGATGACCGGATACAGGTACAATGATCTCGTAGCCTGGAGGACTGGAAAATTCAGGAAATTAGTCTAATTCTGCCCAGTCTTGGGCTATTGTTTTAGGTCTAATATAGCCACCTTAATAACCAGTCACAGGCAGCTCCCATTAGTGACTCTACCTTCGCTGTACTGTGGCCTTATGGTACAGCAGAAATTACACATTTCGTAACCCTGACCGTCCTTCCGCCCACCTTATCTGCTCATCAGTAAAAACTTGTGATGTCTATAATATAGTGGGAGACACTTGTACTCTTTACTCGCACAGTGAGGGAGTTCCTGCGGTAATGCAAACTGACCTCTCTTCCAGGATGTCCCAGCCCGACCGTTTACTACTAGCTTTTGGGAAAGAAACTTGCCATCTGCATCAGGACTGCTGTGTCTGGTTGGATCTACTGCTTTTTTCACCTCTGTGGCTGCTGCAGGGCTCTTTGCCTATAAAAAGGGACTATTAATTCGAAACTAGTGTGCTCTAAATGCCCACTTGAAGCTGCACACTCCCTATTCTTCCCTTTTACCAGATGAGTGTTATTTTTGGAGAGAAATGACATGGACAACTGGAAAGGGCAAAAATTGTTCTCCTGGTGATTTGGTTTTTAGTACCATAATTAATGCATTAAATCTACTGCAATTGCTACCAGCAAAACACAATAGATCAACTGGGGAGTGGGGGGCATTTTTCAAATTTGCCTTCTCCTTGTCCATTTTTTTTTTGATTGAATATGATAATATTCCTAATACAGGGAAGGGAAAATGCAGATCAGAGCTTTTTCCGAAAGGCAAAGAGGTCTTGGATAATGCATTCATTTCCACTTCCTGTTATATTTTTTATCACACAAGTTAATAAATACCTTTACATATTCACCTCAGTTAGTGGCTCAGAATATTTGAGGTTATTTCTATAATATCCCTGCTGCACAGAAGAGAATAACATGCCAATCAGGCATAGAAATGTTAAATTAATTTTCAAATGCATTTGATTAATTATTAAACATCACAATGTGAAACTTAATGATGAGCTGAATGAGAAGAGATAATTAGCATGAATTAGATGACTAAACAGCAAGAGAAGAAGCATGAGTGGACTTTATTCTACCTGCTACTGAACAAAGAACTACGCTTATCTATTGTGAAATGTCTGTACTTCAGTGAGTCTTATGCCTTGCAACATTTCTACAAAGTGGCTCTCGGTTGTTTCCTGGCCCGAGTGAATTCAATCCAGCCTGTCCATTTGCTATTAAAGTGGGGTAAAATGAATTAGTAAGGTTAAAGCCCCTCTGACTTACAGCAGATGCTAGCTGTTATTTTCAGGATGTCAGCAGTTTCCTGGTTCCCTATCAATTTGCTGTCCTTCATTTTACTTGTAATCTGTACTGCCTTCCTACAATAACTGGAAATATATTTGGGGCTTCAATTACTGCCTTGTAAATTACAGTAATTGGATGCATCTGCCTGTTCCGCTCTTGTTATRTACATGGCACACTTAAAATAATCACTTTAGTGTTAACCAAGTCGGAATATATGTTTCAAAATGTACCATCATTATACAGTCTTTTCGCCATGGATGTAAGCATTGTATGTGTCCATGGACTCAATTGTCATTCAGTTGTCATCAATATCAGTGAAATGTGCCTTTAAATAGTCCTGAAACCTTGATAAGAGGATCTATTCGATAAACTTTTCTTCATATTCTTTCACATGTGCCATTTTTTGTGAGTTTGCTGAAGGAATTTTTTTCTCCAGACCTGTGTTAAATATTGAGGCATATTGTGTACCGCAGTAGCCAAAGCCCTTGCTTTACTCTGTGTGATCAGTATTTACAAGCCAATGGAAATACCTACCTACCCTGCACTATGACTTCCTTCCTGGCCTCCTCATCAAATACACTCATGTGTCCTCTCACCTTTTTGCAGAAAAGCTTTGTAGACACTATAATTTAGTGTAGGCCAATCTCAGAATATGGAAGCTATTTCCAACCCCTTTCAGAGGTGAACAAACTTTCATGGTATCAGTGTTAAGCACAGTAGAAAAAAAGTTGTACTGATGGTATGTGTCTCCTGCTATTTCATTGTTCACAACCGTTCTATGTGAGGATCAGCCAGCCACTACCAATTTCTCTGGGGGAAAAAAGCCAATACATTAGTAATAGAAAGCCATTCTACATTTTTAGATTAAACTTTCTCATCCACCTCGAACTTACAGAAGCACTTCAAATTACCTGTGCTGGAAAAGAGAGAATAGTTTCATAAGGAAGCAACAACTCTGGATTTTGAATACACTAAGCTATAGTGTTAAATACTTATTTAAAGAGAACTTGCATCAAAAGGATTTTTGACAGGTCATTTTAGAATACACCTTAGCAACCTTTTGGGAGGGGAAAAAAAGTGACTGCTGTGAATAGCTGCTTGGTTGGAGGGATTCCCACAATTTTTTTTCTCCCCAACTTCAGCCATTACCAAGCAAGGATTCATGTGCACTAGGGCTACCTCTGTGCATGCAGCCTGGCATTAGTGTGAGCCCAAGGACTTGGAGAGTGAGTGCAGACTGTCTCCTGATAAGCCTTTTGTAGCTTAGAACAGTTCTGTACTGTTTGTTACACATTTGCCCCAGGAGGAATATTTCACTGCCTGAAAAGCACTACCCCTATCTGTTCAAAAACATTCATGCATATGTGTATCTACGGCAGTTAGAACTGTTCATTTATGTTTTGACTTGAAATTTGACTTCTGAATTTTACAGCAAAAAAGAGCTGCTGTGCCTATGCAAGAAGGAATCCAGATAAACTGGAGTACATCTGTGGCTGACACCATCCAGCTTCTTTTTTCACCTTATCCATGTACATTTATATTGCAATTTGTTTGGGTTTTGAAGTGCAAGTATAATTCAATTGAATTAGTCTCAGACTGTTTAACAAAGCCAGGTACAATGTTCCACACTTCACAGAGAAAAAGCACGTCTCACTGCTGTGGGAATGGTAAAAGGCAAATGAAATGAAAGAGGTTGATTAAAATTGGCATTTCTGAAACTCCTGCAGCTCCTAGGCACCATGCTGCTACAGAAAAAGGGCAACGTTTGTGCCTGTCAGAGATTATAGACCAGTTTCCATTCTGCTTTAATGCCCCTTTGACTATCAGAATAGTTTTCCTGTTTAAACATTAAACATTTAGCTTAAATATTAAACATCCAGGCATCTTTCTTAAACCAATTTTGAAATAGAATGGGACTGAGTTTATCACTACTGACAACTCCCCAAATGAGTCATTACCATTATAAAATAAGAGAGGCTGAAACACTTCTTTCCACTGGGAGCTAAGCAGAGTCCTCACCCAGGCTGAGGGTGGGAGTGGGAGAGCCTTTGACACCCTCTCTGGCGCAGGGATGTTTTTTTGCCACCCCTTCCTTGGAGGCAGAGCTTAGCAGTCGCCCTGGTAACGGCAGAGGTGCTCTGTCCTGTTAAAGCAAGAGGTGAGGTGGCAATGACAGGCACAAGCAAGAGACTGACAGCCCTTATCGAACCCCTCAGCACTGGGRTGGGAGCTGAATTTCATTTACAACTACAGGGAAAGGGAGGGAGTCGGCTGAAAAGGCTGCTATTTGCTGCTTGTAAATAAAGCAAAGACCAGAACAAGCAGTGGCTGTGGGAGCAACAGATGGAAAAGAGAGAAGAAAAAAACTCACAGTAAAATAAGCAGCACAGCAGATTAGATGAGACAGTCAGAAAACAATAAGTGGAGAAGAAGCACTACAGACAATCTGAATCCTTTTTTTTCAACTTCCATTTTTACTTACAGATGTCACGCCAGCTGTGCCCAATCATCTCCTCACAGCATGTCACTTATTTAACCTTTTCACATCTTCGGGAGCCCAAGAAGTTGTCTTCCCGGGGAATAGAGGGGGAAGAAGGCACAAGGGACCTTAATTACGGTGTCAGGCCCCCCAGGTCTCATTTACAAGCTACTGACCACCTTTTCAATCCACCTCAAGTCGCATTGGCACAAGCCGAGCAGGCAGGCAGTGGCACATCCTGGTGTCAGGCTGCTGCACTAACCCGAGACCTGCCGGGCTTCCCGGCCTTCAGCAGCGCCAGGTGCAAAACTGGAGTGGGAAAAAGTGTCTGCAAGATTCCCTTGCTTCCTGCCTCGTTTCTGCCCTTCTCCTCTCCCTCCACCTGGATGCCACAGCCTTGAAGGGCAGCAGTGGCTGGATCCTGGGACAGCCTGGCTCCTGGCTCTGAGACCAGGACAGGCTGCTGGGCCGCAGAGAGGCGCATGGAGAGGCAGTGTAGAAGGAGAGCCCTGGCAAGCTCCTTTTCGCCACATCTTCTGCATAGCTTTTCTTCCTTTCCATCCCCTGCCCATCGCACAACTCCTCCATGCAGGCAGGTGGCCCATCATGGCACCTGACCACAGAGCCTCCAGGTTGGAAACCCACCACATGAGGGGTCCAGGAGGGGCCCCACATCCCGAGGACAGGTGGCACAGTGTTGCATGTCCATCACAGCAGCATGGCATGGGCACGCACAGCCCAGTTCCAGCAGCTCCATGGCCATGAACCTCRTCGCCAGCACAGGCAGTGTCCCACCATCCCTGAAGAGGGACAACCAAGTCCCTACCAGGTGATAAAAGGCAGCAGAGCCAACCTTAAAAACTGCTCCATGAAATCACTCCCTTCAGTCTGTGCCTCACCTCTTTATAGTCACTCATCATCCATTCAGGCCATTCTGTGTTTAACTAGCCACTGTTTTTGCCCTGTTTGATCACTTCTCCCAGGATCAAATATACCCCCAACCTTAGGCACAAATTAGCACTACATATTTGAATAAAAATACCCCTCAGAAGCATTTGTCTGATTTTTACACAGCCTGCCAGGGTCATAAGGTGCAGGTTTCCCACCAGTCGATTCCCACATCCTATTGACCAGGTTCTGCTGCCTACCAGTAAGTGTTTTCCTCTAGACAGAAACCATGCTATGAATAAGCTGGAGATTGTTTTTATATTCTTTATACAGAACACAACTCAGTGTTCATACCAGACAACAAGCAGCAAGAAATATAAAAACTGACAAATCGAGAGAGTCTTGTTCTGTGGAAACATAATTTTAGTCAGTTCTCTTTTCTTCTTTTGGGTTGTTTCTCCTCCACAAACAACCAGTTTTGCTTTGCAAATGTTCCCTGTAACAGTTGCTTTCCACACACACAGAAAGGAAATTTCATCTTAGTGAAAATCCAGACAGGGAAATTAAATGTGCTCTTTGTTAGTGAACTGTAACTTTTTTTTTTTTCCCCCACTCAGCGCCTGCTTTTGACAGTCAATATTTTGGGCCCCAGTTGCATTCACTGTTCTGCTCTTCATTTGTAGCACTTGGCTTCTGAGTTTCTGTTTTCCCTTTTCTTTTTTTTTTCTTTTTGTGTGTGTGTGTCTGTGTGTCTGTGTGTCTGTGTGTGCACGTGTGTCATCTTATGTCGCAGAGGTAGAATAATACATCGGAAGAGCAGGAAAAAAGTTTCCTGAATAGAGAGGCATTACCTATAAAAGGAAAGAGTAGCTTTAACAGAGCAGCACTGCATGCTTGCTGAGTCCCAGAGAAGGTCAGCAGTGTCTCAGAGCTGCCCTTGTCTCCTCTTCCAGGTATCCCAGGAAATGTGATTTTCTTTACCCTACAGTCATGAAAGGATCAGACAGGACTGTAATTCTTTTGCTACCTATGACATTATCAACATACTACAGATGTTCTTTGTCATGTATACTTTCACACTGTTATTCTTCATCTTTCTGAAAAGTAACTGTGAGCCCCGCTGCTACTCACAGTGTAACAAGATAGCTTCCATTCAAGATGGTATTGAAAGTGAAGCAAAGGACTTTTAACTACAGGCCAGTCAGCCTCACCTCCATCCCTGGAAAGGTGATGGAGCAGTTCATCCTGGAGGACATCTCCGTGAACGTGAAGGATAAGAAGGTGATCAAGAGTAGTCAGCACAAATACACCAAGGGGAAATCATGCTTAACCAATCTGATAGCCTTCTATGATGGAATGACTGRCTGGCTGGGTAGATGAGGGGACAGCAGTGGATGTTGTCTACCTTGACTTCAGYAAGGCTTTTGACACTGTCTCCCATAACATCCTCATAGACAAGCTCAGGAAGTGTGGGCTAGATGAGTGGACAGTGAGGTGGACTGAGAACTGGCTGAATGGCAGAGCTCAGAGGGTTGTGATCAGCGGTGCAGAGTCTAGTTGGAGGCCTGTAGCTAGCGGTGTCCCCCAGGGGTCAGTACTGGGTCCAGTCTTGTTCAACTTCTTCATCAGTGACCTGGATGAAGGGACAGAGTGCACCCTCAGCAAGTTTGCTGACGATACCAAACTGGGAGGAGTGGCGGATACCCCAGAGGGCCGTGCTGCCATTCAGAGAGACCTGGACAGGCTGGAGAGGTGGGCGGAGAGGAACCTCCTGAAGTTCAACAAAGGCAAGTGCAGGGTCCTGCACTATTCCTGGGGAGGAATAACCCCATGCACCAGTACAGGTTGGGGGTTGACCTGCTGGAAAGCAGCTCTGCGGAGAAGGACCTGGGAGTGCTGGTGGACACCAAGTTAAGCATGAGGCAGCAAKGTGCCCTTGTGGCCAAGAAGGCCAATGGTATSCTGGGGTGCATSAGGAAGAGTGTTGCCAGCAGGTSGAGGGAGGTGATTCTCCCCCTCTCCTCAGCCCTGGTGARGCCACATCTGGAGTACTGCGTCCAGTTCTGGGCTCCCCAGTACAAGAGGGATGTGGCACTACTGGGGCAAGTCCAGCGAAGGGCTACAAAGATGATTAGGGGACTGGAGCATCTCTCTTATGAGGAAAGGCTGAGAGAGCTGGGACTGTTCAGCCTGGAGAAGAGAAGACTGAAGGAAGATCTTACCAATGGGTATAAATACCTGAAGGGAGGGTGTAAAGAGGATGGGGCCAGACTCTTTTCAGTGGTGCCCAGCGATAGGACTCAAGGCAACGGGCACAAACTGAAACACAGGAAGCTCCATCTGAACATAAGGAAAAAGTGACTTTACTGTGAGGGAGACAGAGCACTGGAACAGGTTGCCCAGAGAGGTTGTGGAGCCTCCTTCCATAGAGATATTCAAGAGCYGTCTGGACACAATCCTGGGCAACATGCTCTAGGTGACCCTGCTTGAGCAGGGGGGTTGGACTAGATGATCTCCAGAGGTCCCTTCCAACCTCAACCATTCTGTAATTCTCTGATTCTGTGGTTCAGTAATTATAGCTTGTGTTGGGGTTTGGACTTCCATGGTCAGACCATCCATGTCAAAACTGCTTGGATCATAGCCTAAACACCATTTTAATCAAACCATTGGTTAAGTCCAGAGTTTCCAGCTGAAGTATAAAAGGCAGAGCCCAGCATTTGAGGGGGACCACTGTTTAAACACACAGGCCTCCTGGCTCCTGGCAGCTGTGACACAGCATGGCAAGCAGCCATCCTTCTGCACAGAAGCGCAACACAGCAGTGTTGAACACTGAAATAAATGGTGCCATCTTCTGGCTACATATCATTATTTTATCACTTTACAAACAAAGACATGGCCAAGGCTTAATGCTTTGATTTTCAGAAAGGTCACCATGGGTATTTCTGCACTAGTTCTTACAGTTCCTGCTGAACACCCAAAATATCTAACTCTGGGATAAAAACACACTAAAGGAAAGGGATGCAAGTCCCTGACATTAAGCCCTGATTTTCACCTGTCTCCAAGTTCCTTTACATCAYACTGGAGAAAGCAGAAAGAAGCAGGCTGTAGCCATGTGGTCTCTGCATCTGAGCATTCGCCAGATGCTGACGTAAATCAGAGCAATGAAACGTCTGCTGCACCACCTCTGTGCCGACTCCGCAAGACTTTCTCCAAGGGGCAGCTTAAGTCTTTCCTGCTGTTTGGCAGCACCAAGGAGCTGGAACAGAAGCATGAGTGCAGCCCTAAATGCACATGAACACTCCCTTCCCCTGCAAAGGGGATTCCTCTGGGGCCTTTGCTTTACAAAGATAGATAGGGGTGTTGGCTCAAATATGCCACCTTTAAAAAAGCTCTCTAACTGGCCAAGCTCCAGCTCATAAAGAAATGATTGGGAAATAACATGATTTCTAATTTAGTTTAATATTTTCCTTCCATTTTGGGTTGAAGTGGCATGTGCAGTGGAGTAACATCTCCCCTTGATTTTGATTAAGTGCAAGCATGCATTTCAATTGTTTGCTAATGACTGCACAACCCGATGGGACATCTCACTGCCTCAGATCTCGAATAGTAGTTTCCACATCTGAAATTATAATGTAATATCTCTTCTAAATGCWGCACTGCTGCGCAGAGTGTTTTCTTACAACTTGGAGCATATGCAAATTGCGAGTGAACAGCCTGAGAGCTGACAAGGATGCCTCAGTGCATTATTAATACATTTCCTTTTCTCCTTTCCTTCCCTTTCCTTCTAAGCATTAGAGCATATCTGAGTGCCATGTCGAATGTCATTAGGCTGCAGTGCAGGAACATATCGAGCTATTTGACAAACCCAATCAGTCAAAGGCTGGTGGTTCTGCGGGGTACAACTATCTCGACTGCAGCTTCAGCAAGTCTCTACTGTGCTATGGAAGCTGCATTGACAAGAACACACAGAATTACTATTGGCATTCAGTGACATTATGTCCTTGGGCAGATGAGAATGGTCTTTATTTGCTCACACCCATTCTGCTCTAGATCAGACAAATGGATTCTTGGATTTGGATGAGCCTTTTTTACCACCAAGTTGAAGAGAGGAGTCTACAGAACCTGCTGACTGCCAAATTAAATACAGTTGGATGGACATTGATTACTTTGTTTGGGTCATTCCACTACGGAGTGACTCTAAAAATTGCTAATAGAGAATTCCCCGTGTGCATAGCAGAAATCAAACCTCGGTGAAAGCTAGTAACCCTTCATTTCTAAAAGCAAAATGATATCTTTCACAATATGTTAAAACATGGCGTGAGACTGACTTTAGCCTACAATGGACATAAAAATTTAAAGCAATCTTCAGCAAAAAAGTTTGCCTCTTTTCAGCAAGGCCGGGAGCAACAGAAAACTGGGATGAGCTAACATTACACCAGATAAAAAACCCAACAGATTAGACCTTTAATAAGCCTTTTACACCTTATTGCAGCTACTTAAAATTCTTTCTTTTTTTTTTTTTAGCTTTTCCTAGCCTAGCTTCAGAATAGCTTGTTGCTACTGACTATACAAAACATTCAAATCAAAATCAACTTAGAAATTATCTTGCTCTGTTGTATTGTTATTACAGCAGAACTTGGCACTTGGCTACTGACAGCTCTACTAGCAAACCCATATATTCTCACTAACTAGAATATCATGCCTTTATTTTTCTTCACAATGAAAAACAAAATGATTGTGTGACCAGTCTGCCTAGAGGACAGCTATGCATTAGCATACTACGTATGTAACTACATGTTAGCATACAATGTATTTACTTACACCAAGGAAGGTTCACACAATCTCTGTTTGCATTTCTCCAAAGTTAAACATCCCAATGAAGCATTTAAGTACCTGTCATCAGTGTTTGATGAGAGGTGGAAGCTGCCTAATTTTGTATCAAAGCTGTATCTGTGACATCTGCATGGGACTGGTTTATGACACATGGCCATGGCCTAAGGAAGACTTGCAACCTTCTGGAGCAGCAGCTGGAGGCCAAACAAGGTACCTTCAGATGTCTAAAAGGCACAAGACAACTGTGTTTAGGCTCCTGAATTGCTCTCTATGTGTCTAATTATCACATGCTCTTTGAAAATATCTAACTATCAATAATGTCTTTGCAGAACAAGAGAAACATGCATACTAGAAAACTGTCCTCCAAAACTGAGTTCATCCCATATATTTGAAGCACATAACTGAGATGCTGAAGTTAGAAACACAGACAGTTTAGGTATCGTCCAACACTGAGAGAAAGGGATGACCAAAAGACTCCTCCTGTCTTAGGTGGGCTGAACTGCCAGGAAAGAAGCACCTCTCTCCCCATTCACTGCACCAAAGAGGACCAGGGATACAAAAATTCTAGTTTGGCAGTCCCATTCCTGTAAGTAACTCGAGTGAGGTGGCAAAAAAATGGGCCTTAATGAGTAGGTCTAAATGAAATAGAAAGCCTACCCTTGTTTTCAATAGATATTGAACTGTACCCCAGTTCTGTATTTGTGCAGTGTTTTTCTTTCTTTCTATTTTTATTAAAATCTGAAGCAAGTTTTGCCTTTCTTTCTTGGGTGTTTTCTTCTGAGGCAGCTCTACAGGTCTGAGGGGAATAAGTCCTGGCTTGAGCCAGAATGCAAACTTAATGAGTCCTTCAAATGTTTCAGGATTTACTTAGAAGAGTAGATTGGTATAATTATACCAGGTGAGATGAAAAATGATCCTCAATTCTCATACTAGATTTTTGGATGATTTAGTAAAACAATTTACAAACATAGACCTGTTCTATCCTATCCTAAACACTGAGTGGGATTTTTAATGGGCTTCTCAGGAAATCACATCATTAGTATTTAGAATCATATCATTAGTGTAGATATTATACAAAATATATTTCTACTGCATTAAAATGTCCAAATCTGAACTAGACTGCTGGAAATAATGACGTGTTACCCCAACTGACATAGTCTCTTTGACATGTATTCTGAAGCTTTGTAAAAAGAAAAAATTCAGCATCTCCTCTGGGATGACACAGAATATGTCCRAGCAAAGGGTTAAAGACTAGTTTAAATTTGATCCAGGGCAGTAACATTTAAGAGGCATAACCATTTGTTAGCCGTTCTGAGGACCTCTGAAATGCATCGCTGGCTCTAACACGTTTCTTAGAGGACATATAGAGCACACAAAGGATTAGCTGAGGATATTCACTTTCATGGCATTTTGTGTTCCTTTATAACTTGTAAGTAATACTGAAAGTTAAGCCTATACAAAGAGCACTGCATGCTTTTGATGCATTTTTTACATGGATGGTTAAGGTTTTTCCAGTATTCGTAGATCGTACACACGTCCCTTCCCAAGTTCGTATATGTTTTCCAGTTACAACCATGTACCACCCTTGATTCTGGTAACTAGATAAAAAACAGGTGTCCTTCCCCATACATGTTCTGATAAATGAGGTGCTGTGCTGGGACTAGGGAGAGGTGGATTATATTTCTAGTACTGACATTGAGCTGCTGGATGAAATTGGGTAGATGATTTTGTCTCTTTCCTTCCAGGTGTCATATGTTTACACTATATACTCTTTGATGCAAGGTCTGTTTCTTCTTATGTTCAGATGGGGATACTCCAAGCCTACCTATAATAATAAGAACAACTTCCTACATGTAAGACAGTTGGCCATCTATATGTTGGGAAGAATTATTGGTGAATGTACTTTTTTTTTCTTTATAGAGCTTTGTTTACTGAGAAAATGCAAAGATTTCCCACAGGTGTCAGTAGGAAATGTCAAATGTTGTGTTACTAAATAATGCTCACTATCGCAACGAAATCAGAAGGGAGGTTTTAGCTTCACAAAAGAAAAGCCTCAAACAGTAATGTGACATGACGATATTTATTGATTCTAATTAAGGTTAAAAAAAGGTTCACAGCTGTCAGATAAAAATATCTGCAGAGCCTATTGAAAAGGGAACTTAAGAAGAAAACCAAGGGAGACGGTCACCACAGAGGCACTTGAGAAAATGCTACAGTTATAAAAGGCACAAATTCATCACGCACACAGTATATATACTCCTGCAAAGTGAAGTCACTTTTTTTTTCCCAAAACACAGAGGCAGGCACCACTTAACACTGACCTGTACTTGTTCACAGGAGACACACTATAAGCTGCAATCTATGACAACGCATAAATGATTCAACTGTAGAGATACTTTGAAAGCAAGACCACTTTGACCATCTCATTTTTATCTCTATTGAAGAACAAACTGTGAGATCAAGGTAGTCTTAAGGTGGAGATGTAAGAGGGAATGTTAGTCTGTTTAAAAGTGTATTTGTGGGCACTTGTAATCTTCATTTTAAGTGAGTTTGTTTCTTGTCTGAGAGTACTGGCAGTTCTGCTGCCATTTAATTCTGGCTCCCTTTTGCACCAAAGCAGTCTGATAGGACATAGAATTCCTTCTTCCTCAAAAATATTTTTCTTTCATATCTCAAAGAAAAAAAAAAGAGATCTTAGAGTTTTGCGCTTTTATAAAGCTTACCTAAGTGAAATCATAGTCCCACTGAAGAAGCAGCAAGATTATTTCAATAAAAGCCTCTTGCTTCTCATCCAGGCGCTGGGTTCCAATTATGGACAAGGCTTGGACATACATTTAAGTGTCATTAATGTCTTTGTCTTATTGACAGTGGATGTGCTATTTGGAATCAAGATCTGCATTGAGAAAAAAATGTACCATTTAAGGAAAACATGGGGCTGCCTCAGACTGTTCTCTCCCTTGTTAATGTTGAGTAGTTTATATAAGTAGCTTTCAAGTACTTTGGTTAACAGAGATTTTCACACTATGACCTGACATTTTCTGCAATATATAATTGCTATTAGAACAGTGTACAAGCAAGTGAACCACCTTTTATAGCAAACTAAGATCCTTAAAAAATATACATGTTTGCACAAATCAGTTCATAACAGAAACACATGATTATTTCCATGCTTGTTTTTATAATGCATTTTACGAAGTTGGAAAACTGCTGGATTTTTTCATGATGATGGATTTCTCATGAAACACGTTAATAAATTATGAATAGGGCACTACTGAATACCAGTTAAACCAGACCCAATTTCTCTCTTTGAAAGTTTAGTGTGAAGTGATTTTAAAATGTAAGCCAGTGCTAACAATTCCCTCCACCCATGTGAAAGTATTTTCAATTCTCCAACTACATTTATCAGTTTTCTCAGCACACTGGCATACACATACACAAAGTGTCATATTTTCCTTTTATTTGGAAGATGTTGAGAAAACAAGAGCAAACACTTGCTTTTAATCACATAGTGGTCATAGACTCCACAGTATAATCCCAGCAAGAAACTGCTGTAGAGTCAAAGAGAAAATTCCTAATGCTTAGGGAGTCTGGAAAAAGAGTCAAACACTTTTGAGTGTTATTACAAACGTTGCATTCAGACCTCTCAGTTCCATAGGACTTGGCTAGAAATCTCAGGGGATCCAAATTTAATTTGGGATTTCAGGCACTCCCTACTTTTGTTTGTGGCAGGTAGCATAAGAAATGCTTTCGTCATGGGCTTTTTCCCCCCCCCCATTTTGTTTCACTTTGAAACTAAGAAAGGTTTGTGTCTACACACACATCTTTTTAAAAATTGACCAACCTCGCGAAAAGCTCTGGTTATGATTCAGATCAGTGCTGCCTGTGCCTAAATTCTGTTTTTCCTTGGGTTTTCTGCTCCTGTGGCACAGAGAATTTTCTTGTTAGACTAGGAAAAAACTCTTCCAGATTCATGAGCAAAAAGGACAAAGACAGATACATTTTGGACATGAATAAAAGCAACCTGTCTTTAACAGTCTCAAGGGTTTGCTCCCCTTTCCAGACCTGCAGAGTATTTCTAGGGCAGAAGTGGGACTTGAATTTCAAGTAGTTTTGGCAGAGAAGTCATTCTGCAAATGCAGCAGTTCTTTATATGTATGTATGTATTATATAAATATGTATTCGCCGTCTAAAACTTACAAATATTAGACAAAGACTTTAAAAACATCTTCCCAAATTTAAGTTCTTATGTCTACTTTTTGGCCTGAGAATTACCTAAGCTGCAAAAGCTCTGAGCTTGTACAGTTCCCATTCAGCTTTGGGTTCTTAATTCTTTTAGTAAATAAATCACACAGAGAGAAAGCCCATGTAGAAGTACTTTAGACGTACTTTGGGGTAGAAAAATGTCCTAGCCAAATACTGCTCTGTGTGATATAATGAGAAAGGCCATATGTACGGTACTGCACCGTTCTTTTGACTTAAGGATTTTTATGTTTGAAAAGTTCCCTGATGCATTTTAAAAGGATGTTATGAGGATACTTTTTTGTGATAAAATCCAAACTGCTGCTACAAAAAGATTTTTAACTGGCACATCAAGTTTAAAAGAATGAAGTTTAAGGGCCAGAACCTGATGCACTACTCACAAATATTACAGCTTTATAAGCAGTTTAGTGGATTCCCATTGGACCATTTGGAAAGTAAAGTACTACTCAGCATGAACAAGGAGATCAGATGCTAGCCCAAAAAGTCTGCATGATAGTGATGATACAATTCCTCTACCGTCTGCTCACCCCAGTTGCTGAATATATTGTTATTATACTTCCCTCCATTTTTTTTTTTAATGCAATGTAATTTCTTTACATATAAATCATCACTGGCTGAAGGGAGAATTGCAGCAGATGGGCTCAGGAAAATTCCAGCTTTGTAAGTTTTCTCAAATTCCACGTGCACTGGACCAAATCCTGCCCTCAGTTATGCCTTTGACTTCCTGTTGTGTCTTGCACAGATATAAAACAGCAGAATAATCTAGAAAAAGGTACTGTGATGCTTGCAGGCAGGCACCTAAGGTTTTGGGGGATTTTTTTTTGCTGGCTTACACTGTTTGAAAGGTACCAAACCAGGGAGGGCAGAAGCACCTGTAGATGACTATCCTATCCATGGTTCTGTTTGATCTCCCTATCATTTATACCCTTGATTGGCTACCAAAAGTGCACAGTCAGTACAACACTGCACAGCAGGCTGAACTGGAAGCGCTAATCACACTGGTCTTCTTGTTAGGAAAGAATGAAGTTCTGAATCAAGTTGAATTAAATCAAGTTCTGAATTAAGCTGTGTTCAGCATGAAGCAAGTGTTGAGACACAGATAAAGTTCCCATTTATTACACTAAAGCTACATTTTCAAGCCCATTGTACCCTACCAGTCAAGACAGCCCCTGCCTCAAGGTGTTCAAAGTCTAAACCTAAGTAGATGAAAGAAAGGAAGGAGATAAGAAAATGATGTAAAAGAGCTTTTACGGCCTACTTTATAGCTTCCCGGGATAGACAGAGGTTAATTTGTTCCCTTGATATCTTGCAACAACGTAGGGAGGTAAAACTGTGGAGCCACAGAGGCACTAGACATGGTGAAAAAAGTTCCAAAGGCTATGTCTGTACCCTCGTATTAACACAAGGCTCCCAGTTCACACTCAAGCCCAATACCCTGATCAGCCGTATTGCTTTACACATTGGCTGTGGTCTGGAGCCTGCCAGTTTTCTAGGCAGGGAAGATCTGATTCCACAGAGGGACACATGAGCTCTGCCCTTGCAGGCAGTGTGAGAAGAGCTGGGGATCCTGAAATTCAACTCCATTGCCAAAGGCAGCAAAGACATTGTCTTTAATTCACTGTGGGACAACTATGCCATTGGAGATGCTAATAAACTATGGGCATACTTGCATAGTTTGGATGGATAAATTTAGACCACCATTTCAAAAGGTATCCTGACCTGTTCTTTAAGTGCTGCCTGGGCTTCAGACATTTGGGAAGGAAATTAACTGAAAGATCCCCACTAGCAACTTGCATAAACGAATCCACTATTCTTTAAGCTATGATTTCTTTTCTCAGTCAGAGACAATGGGCAGAAATTTTTTTGTTTATAGCTAGAGATGGATGGGCCTATGAAGACTTGGAGTCCAGGGTCTGGTTCTGATGCAACATAAAAATGACTGGAAATCACATCAGAACAGGCTTTATTGAGGTATTTTGTCACTTCTGTTCTGAGATCTGGATTAAAAACCTCAAGGGGATAATGCTTGGCAGGGTTTCCTAGAAATCCAACAAAAAATTACTGCTAGAAGTAGGCCTGGATTCAAGGGGTTCTTTTTTGGTCTGGATCCCCTTTATTTATACCTTCCTTCTAGCATCTTCTCTCTACTGTTTTCTCCTCTTCTCCAGTCATGATCTGATTCTGGAGATAGGAAGTACATGCCAAAAAAAAGCTCTGAAAAAAAGAAAACAGCAAGTGTGAGGCTTTTTTTTGGCACCTTTTTCAGTTTCGAACCAGAAGTCCTTTTTTGTAGGCAAATAGCCCTGCAGCTGCCACAGAGGTGAAGAAAGTGGAAAATCCAATCAGCTTTAGCAGTCCTGGTATAGATGGCAAGTTCCTCTCCCAAAAAGTTCTAGTGATGGGCAGAGCTGGCACATCCTGTGGGGAGAGCATCCATTATTAACATAACATAACCACTGTGAGGGGCAGGACGTAAATCTAAAGCATCTTGCAGCAGAAGCAAAAGTGGATTGAGACAGTTCATGTTATCAAAAAGTACAGGGCTTCAAAATTTTCTTCTCATTTAGAAGGAAGAGACACATGAAAAGGATTCATAGGCTGATTAAAAAGTGCAATTCTTTTTGATTCCATGTCACTGGATCAGTAGACGGGTGCCCTCTCTGGGCTTCTACCATGTTTCTGTTTAGGAAAGGGTAGTTGTGGTGAGTAAAGGAAAGATTATGGTGGTTTTGGTTTAGAGAACTTAACTAAAAACAAACCAATGGAATTTTATCTCATCAGCAGTATCAAAGAAAAAATAATCCACTTAATCTACAGAAAGACTTACAGTTGATTCAGGTTCTGGCTTCCAAATTTCACTGTCTGGGATTTTCCTCATAGCAAACAGTATCTGAAAATAAATAACATTTCATAGTAAGTAACATTCATTCCTCTAAAGGGCAAAAGGTTTGGGTTTCAATTTTTGTTTTAAAATATTACTGGCTTGATTAAGATAACTTAGCAAATAAATTTCTGTGTGTTCAAATTTTAGGGAAAACCTGATCTTTGCACAAGTCATTTCTGGGGAGGCCTGATATTTAGTAAGATACTCCTCCTAGGGGAAAGTAAAAACAACAGAATAACCTCTCCATGCTTAATTATTCCATGTGAGATATCAGAACTTGACTAGTCTTACAGGAATAAGGTAATATGAGCATGCCTAAGAGTTAAGTACACACTCACGGCAGTGATGCGTGTATCAATCAGCTACCGAATCGGCAACCTATATAGGAAGCTAGGAGTCATTTGTTTGGCAAATTTTACCATGGTGTAGGAAGAGGAACAGAATCCTGTGAGTGATGACAGAACCTCATTTTCAGCCAGAGAAAAGCAAGATTAAAAAGAAAACTTTCACAATGGAAAAGTAACCATTCATAGTATCAAAGATACCAGAGATGATGAGGAAAGCAAAGATTATCTGAAATGATAATAATGAAAGACAGCAAGATGATTTTTTTTTAAGTAAAATAAAAGGAAGATGATGCTGTTAATGTTTTTTCCTATTCCAGTCTCTTGTAGATTTAACTAGACTTGCATTCTTTTAAGATGGGCTCTTATTTTAGACAAGATTCAGGAATATTGTCAAGTCTTCTATCTAAAACGGTGAGAAACATCCCTGCATTAGATTTTTAACCCTCACAAATAAATGAGGAAAAGGAAAACAACACATTTTTACCAGTCAAGCTCACTTGCCAACTTCTCTGCTGAGGCCTGTGGAGGTTTTGCTGTAATATATTTATCTCCTTACCTTAGAGAGGTCATGAAGTGCTATGTCTGGAGGTTTTCAAGAACACGTTGGGTATAACCTTCATATGCGGGACAGTTTAGGTACAGCTGATCCTCGTCTTGTGCCATCAATATGAACTATATGAACTATCCAGATCCCTTACAGACCAATTTCTGTTCTATGACTATAGGTTGTATACATAAGGTTCCCTTCACCTCATAAAAAAAAAAGATGAAATTTCTCTTGCTGCTCCAGAAACTGCAACATTTATGAAAAATATCTGAGGAACTTGCATCTTCTTACCAAGCAAGATATTTAAGTCTTTGTGTAAGGACTATATATAAGGCACTAAACTGATGGTAATGCTCAGAAACAGTTGAGGAAGGGGCTTGCTTGGTCTGCAGGCCATCAGAACTGAGCTGTTACAAATGAGGCTGATTGCCATGATCTCTCAGTATGATGACTAACATAATGCACCCATTTTTGGGAAAAAAATGACTAGGTGAGAATTTTCCCATTAAAGACTAAAAAAAAGATGTCATTCCTGGAAACAGAGAAGAATTTGATAAAAGAGCCAGAGTACATCCTAAATACTTCAAATCTAAATGCAAAACCTTAATTCTTTTTGAAGCCTATCCCCTTTTCAGGGATTTGCATCAAGATTTTGGAATGCCAGAAGCTGGCAATGCTCAGTCCCCATTTGGCTTATAACCAGTTCACATAGGATACTTGACAGTGCCTTTTGCTTTGGGTTTGTGTCTGTACCTCTCTGGCTGCTCTTTCTCCAGCCTGTACAGCCCCCTCCATGTATCCGCTCCACTCGGTGGCTGTCTCCGTGCCAGCAAAATAGATCCTGTCAATGGGCTGCCGAAGAAGCCTTGAGAGGGACAAGCAATAAGCAACATCATCCACATCAAGAAAGATGACTAAAATCTTTGGGCAAAGATTAGAATAAGAGTGTTTTAAATAACAGTGAGCACTTAAAGATAGTAACTTTGGGGGCTTGAGTTGGAGTCCGCATTGCATTTCACTTCTTACAATAGAGACTCCAGTGTTCATATTTTCTGTATATTTAGACTGTGATCCTTGTAATGCTATTTCTAGATGTTGATCTAGCACTCATGTAAGTGTGAAGGACAATTGGTCTGAGATGAGACTTATTCTATCTTATGAGTTTAGCTAGCATTCCAAAAACCAATGATAGTAGTCACTGGCTTTCCAGACTTCACAGTGAAGCATTCTAAAGTACAGTCCCATGATATCTAAGTAACAAGAAAAAAAAAAGGGGGGGGGTGTTACCCTTTATTGTCTTTTTTTGCCAGAATTTGCAATAATTAGTATCATAAAAATTACTTTAAAAACTAAGGCTTCTGTATGTTCTTCATTACAGCTGCTTTATTGCTCTCAGTTCTTTCTAAATTGTGAAGGCTTAAACTTCAAGGAGGTCTATGGCACTACATTAAAAACTAGGTATTTGAAAGGCAATCACTGATCTGATCAGTAAGCTCTTTTTCTTTTTGGTAAAACTTATTTTCATGAAAAAGCATACATCTGAGAGGCCTATAGACAATGGCACACTGATTAATGCAGTAAGCTTTATCTGCTAAGATGAACGGTCCATAGAAATCACTCATAACTGTCAGTGCTGGCAGGACTTAGTTCTCTACCAATATTTATAAAATGCCAGGTAAAGATATGCTGGAAATGGTAACAGTGATCTCAAATACCAAAAGCCTGTTTTGTAAACAGATTGTKAAAACTGCCACACTCCCTTCCAAGAATCTAGTCAGTTGCATTCACTGAATAACAGAAGTGGAAAAAAAACCTCTAATGTTACTGTACTCATCCATCATAAAGCCCAATGGAGACAAGTGGCAGGCTATTATATCTGTTTAAAACATTCCCCAGTGATTTTAAAAGTATAAAGTCAGTAGAGCGACAGAGAATTTATGACCCTTTCTGAGGTTGTTTATCAACTCTGTCTTATCTTACTATGCTGAAGTCCACCATTAATAGACATTGTACCTTCCATACTGAGTCATTATGCCTGGTGGGAAGTATGCTGTGTAGCACCCTCCAGAATACTGCTCTTCACACCAGTTCTTCTCTTCATAATGCACTGGCTGTAAAACAGAGATTAATTCACTCAAAGGAAGGACAAAGTGCTGAGGAAACTAACAAAATAACTGAGTAGACAGCAATGAAGAGTAACTTATGATTTGTTGCATGACAATGCCTGACAAGATGAGCACATTTAACAAGTTTCTTAATGCAGCATGGATTGACATAATAAATCTTAATTTTAGGCACAGCTAGCTATTTTTTGTAAACAAGCTAATACAGACATTGTAGAACAAAATCCTCTTAATCTGTCAACATAAATTTATGCTTTGAGCATAAATTTATGCTTTGAGCCATGTAAAATGAAGTTAACCTCTAGTGTAAACAGGTGTAACACTCATAACATGTACATTGAATATAAACACATATTGTTTAAAAACGCATAGTATGGTACTTGCATAGTTCTATTGCTATGTTTAAAATGACATGATCTTGAGACTCATATCTACAGCATTTAACTCACCTAAAATTGCCCTTAAAGGATAATGGACATTGATGACATAAATCAAGTGTGAGAACCTACAAATCCTGTCAGTTATTTACCATTACAGGGAAGGCAAGGGAAAGGCAAAAAGAAAAATGTATGCAGCAATGGCAGCAACTAGCAAGAGAAAAAACTTTATGCTGGACACAGACTGAGAGGGAATGGCAAGCCTGTTGCATCTGAAGACAATTGAGATTTATGGCGTTATAGTAACCACTGTGAATGTCATCCTCAGCACTGAAGCTGGAATACCATGTCTGGGTTTTTAACTGTTTCATAAGATCATTCTTGTTCTCACTGTCAAATACAATGTGAGATTTGCCACAATATCCTCTCTGCACCTCTACAGAAAGCAACAAGCACCCCTGCAGCAGGTACYTTTCCAAAATGCTAGGGAGCACTGTGCCAGAACATAGCTGCTTTCCAGCGTCACCCTGCCATTCCCCATTTCAACAAGTCTGGCAAGAGACACTGTGGTTTACATTTTGTTCTTACATGTAAAGCATCCTCTGATCCCAGAACCCTTGCATAGAGCTCGCACAGCTTCTTCTTCCTAAAAAAAGAAAAGCAACAAAGACTTCGCTGTAAGGAAAGAGAAAATAAACTGCTGCTAATATGCTCCAGTTTTGAGAGAACAAGTATTAATGTCTGCTTAAGCTTGAGGTTTCAGCCCTTCAGAGTCTATCCTAATTGCTCAGACTCTGGACCAGATCACTTTAGAAATAACTCTATCATTCAATAAACTCATGTGTTGTAGAAGTGCTAGTTATGCAAGCTGTCCCCTCAACACACCTCTAGCAGCCCACAGTCATATATTACCCAAAGGTCCTTTAGGCTGTCAGGAAAAGAAAGAAGTGAAGCTTTGTACTTTTTCTCTTGACAGATGGCCTAAGTTATGATTTGTTCCTACAAAGACACAGGTACTTTATTTATATATCTATAAAATCTCCTCCTGCTTTAGTGTATGAGTCTACAGATCCATGAACATACTTCACTCTATATCAAACCCTAAATGCAATGAAGTTTGTTCCTATAAGCTGTTGGGTCTTTCTGTTTACTGTTAGCTGCACTGCACCACTTTCCAAACAGACCAAGATGAAGAAGAAACAGCAATTAACAATTATGAAAAATGAAGATGTAAACAAAACACCAGAAAGACATTTATTTGTTTTATTTTTGGAAGCATATCCTGTGCTCCATAGAAGGCTATGCTGGCACAAGGCACAGCAGAAATACATCAGTCCCAACTTTGTAGGTGTATGGGCTACACTTACAGCTATATAAATATACCARGAATCCATAAATATGCTCCAGTATGAAGGAGTCCAGCTCTGCAGGAGCTCAGGTATGAGCAGCTGAACTCAAAGAAGGGCATAGAAGGAGGATGAGAAAAAAAAAAAAAAACAGGAAGAATTGAAGGGCCTTGGACAAGGTGTTCTTCTGTGCAGGCTGGTGCTTGAGCAGAAAATGTGGAGGCTGCAAACATTCAAGAGAGCTGTGGCCCTGGGGTGATTTCACTGCTCACAGGCGACAAGCCTGGCAGCAGCCCTGTGGGGCAGGAGGAAAGCAGCCCTTTCCCTGCTCCAGCAGCAGAAATGCATGGTGAGACAGTGCCTAGCCAGGGGGGCTCCTAGAGCTGCCAGAGGCAAATATTGACATCCCTCAGCAGTCAGGGGGTGAGGGAGACCCCACAACACCCATACCCAAAGGGACCATGTTCTCCCTCTCCCTCTAAGCAGTGGTTCCATGCCCTGCAGACTGCCAGCACCTCCACACTGTCTGAACCAAATGCAGCCATTTCAACAGCGCTTTCCAGCAAAACGCCCTGCTAGGAACTGCCTGCCACCCCTCACAAATGCCCACCACCTTCTGCTTTCTGGGAGGTTGGTCACACCGTAGGGCTCACAGGAGAATGAGCATCACCTTGGGATCCATCTATTTCTGCTCCTCTTAGCCCTGTGACAGAGGAGGGGAGAACCCTTCAAGATCTGCCTGCGCCCTGCCCTTTCTGCAGATGTGAGTTGCAGACCCTCCAAAGAGCCTGGAAATGGCATAACAGAGGCTGTCAGGCCAGCTGCAGGGCTTCAAGAAGATGCAAGTTCAATGCTGTTTGCTAGCTATATCGCAAATACAGATAAAGTTACTTTAAGATAGCTGTGCAAAAGTAAATATTAAATTTCAGGTCAACGACCTCTTTAGATCATTAAGAAATTTTGACCTGGTAAGGAGTTATTTAATTGATAACAAGATGTTATTAAAAAAAAAAAAAAAGTTCAGTTTCCAAAGGGTTGAATTGTACCAATAATAATCTGTCAGTGAGGACATTTCCCCTAACAAAAATAATCCTTGGAGATGTGTTGGCCTTTTGCAACATCTGTGTCTTTTGTCCTAGAACAGTTTAAACAGATACTTATTTATGGCTAATGCTAGCACGGAATATACTGAATACAACATATGCAATGAGTAAAACCCTCATTTCTTGGCCTTGGACTCAACTGTGAAATTGTCACCAGCACTGAATAAGGGGAGTGCTATGTCTAGAGCTGGCCAGAGACGGTTCTGTTGAGAATTAGTGTGCCCGGTGATTCCCCGCTGTGATGCAGAAATGCATGTGCAGACACTCAGGTCTTCTCCCTGGTCTTTTATTCCATAATGCCGCCACCTTCACTGCACAGCTATGAAAGGTAGGGCCTAATCTAACCACTCCAATTACTCATTGGCACCTGACCTGGGAACACCAAATAGAAGGCAGCAGTGGGTTTCACTCCCTTAAGTCTGTCTCGGGTTGCAAAACAGTTTCCATCTCCTCTCRTAACTGCTGTTCCAGGCCATGATTTGAAATAGCTGCCACAAACCCTACATCCCACCCCTCATATACAAGGACTATTGAAAACCGTACTCATTGTTGACAATGTGATAAAGGGGGAGCCCACCTCTCGTTGACTGGAGGGCACAGCAATCTCACCAGACAGCTGGCCCACCCTGCTCCTCTGCAGATTGCCACAAGAGAAGTTGCAGTCAGAAGAGATTCCTTCCTGCAAACACCATAGCCCTCATCTAAACCACGCAGACTGGATGCATCCTGGGTGTACACTGGGATAACATCCAGATTGACGTTTACCTTTTCCTGTGCTCCGGTTTCCCCTGGAAGGACACTCATACCTGTGTACAGGGGAGGAGCTGTAGTTTAATCCAGCAAAATACTGCCTTGGCAGGCTGGGACAAGGAATGCAGGATTCAGAGAAGCACCTCCGGCCCCCAGGCTGGGGTACATCTATTGGGTATCAACCCAAGCATAATGTATAACCTTTCCTTACCAAAAAAAAAGTCTTTCCCAGTCTAAGGTTTATGCCTCAAAAAGACAAGTGTTCAAAATTCTTCTGTTTAAAACTTAACTATAGGCGGTAGCAGTCAGATAACCATGCTAATGCTTTCAACACTCACGTGAAAGCAGCTTGTCTTTCACGGTGCCTTATAAATAGTTACGGCATCTCTTCATTTCACAGAAACAGAAGCTGTTCTTAAATCCTGCAGATGCTCAGATGCATCTTGTATGTTGGCACACAGTGGGAGATGCCATTTGGTATTTAAGATGGCTTGAGATGCTGGATGCACTGGATTTCAGAATACCTACACTGTTTTTAGAGAGCCCCCAGGAGGTGACTATTTCAAAGCCTAAACACTGAAGAAAAGGCTGCCTTGTCCATTTCTGCCAACAYTGAAGGAGCTCTGTGGACCAGGCTGTCATTTCAAGAGACTGGGATATTAACAGCCCCATTTAGGCCCATTATCCACAGACTGCAAGGCTACCTGCAAAGCTAATCCTGAGATGACAACAACTTTTCTAGTTAGGCTAGCTATCACTGTAAAAATGTTTATTTGGACACTCAGTACTCCTTGTGACATGCTTTAAATATAAATATATTTTCTCCATGTCAAAATAAGGCTCTCATGTTTGCACTGCTGCATGGCAGCTACATCAAGGCTGCACTGAGTTACAAAGGCTGAAAAGACCCTCCAAGGGCCTGACTTAGGATGATTAGCAAAATCAAGCCCAGTGGCCAAGCCTGTCCCTCCTGGCAAGCTTTCAAAGTGCTCAGTGCACCTGCAGGAGGCCAGAAGGGTAGCAGTGGGGGAATGAGCCTGGCACCAGACCCTTTCCATAAAAAGCGACCTTAGCAATCAGCCTAGAGCACCAGCTTAGGGCAGTTTTTTGGACTGAGCGCATGTTAGCAGAGCAGCCCTGCTGGAAATTGAGAACCTGGTCCAGAGAGTTTCCAAAGGGCAGGAACTAGGTGCCATGTTTCCTGCCAGTGTGGATGATGGCTCCATGTAATTCCTACAAAAACAAACAAGAGATCTTCTTTCTCAAAGTGGCATTCCTGTGCACTGTCACAAAGTTACAGAAAACTTCCTTGGAAACAGGGCATTTTTTTTCCTGCTCTGGTCATTTAAAATACGAGCTCAGATTCTGTGCAAACCTTCAGTGTTTGCCCTTACCTTTCTTCTTTTGTGAGGYTGGTCAATCTTCTACACTTTCGAGCGAGAATGAAGCTACAAAAAAGGAAGACCACAAACAAACAATTAACTTTCATTACATTATTACCTGTCCTGCATTATTTAAAATGGCAATATCTTATGATTCCAATTATCTAGCATTATTACTAGCTTTTGGGTCCCTATCCAAAAATATTCATTTCACCTCTGTGTGTAATGGTATGTGCTATGCAAGCTCTCATACTGGTCCCTGCTTGCAGAACTCACTGTACAGGAAACCACTCTGTGGTCTGATTTAGAAAATTTGTATAAGGTGTTTTCTGATGCCCTAAATTTTATACAGAAGTACATGTGGGCATATAACAATGAAAAGTGAAGCCTGGGATGAAACTGGCAATTATTGTTCAATAACTTTTTAAGATTGAACATATTCCCTGACTCTTTAGAAAAAAACAAATAAAATATAATTCTAGAAAACAAATTTTCATTTAAAGAATCTGAAGTTTGGGGGAAGGCAAAATATTTGGAGAAAACTTTAAATTTCTGCATTCTCCCCCTTCTTTATTCTCCTTTCTTCTCTCTACTCCACTTTCTATTTTGCCAAATGAAAAGGAGAAGATGGGGAGAAAAGGAAAAGAAAAAATAGAATTTCATTTTTTGAAATTCGCAGATAAATTGTAGGGAGAACTTTTTCGAAGGAAAAAAGCCATAGAGCATATTCACCATACATTGAGCAACTCAACCTTTTAACTGTGTATTTTACTAAAGTTTTCCCCTTCAAAGGAGCAGGTTTTCCATTTAAATTGTTGCCTCTAAGACAAAATGAATAGACATTATCTAGACACCTTCTTTGTCTCTTACCCTATTATGGCAGGAAAGCTGCCATCAGGCTTAGTATCATCGAGTGTCAGACCAATTGCAGCATCCTCATCTTCAATGATCATGGTACCACAATAATCTGGTGATCATACGGAGGAAAGAAGTAAGGAACCAGGTATTCAAACACAGGAACAGGCTCTGGAGAGTCTGAAATATTCAGAACTCGACTGGAAAAAGCCCTAAACAACTTGATCTAAATTAACCCTGCATTGAGAGCAGGGTGTTGGTCCAGATGACATCCAGAGGCCCCTCCCAACCTATATCATTCTCTGATTTTGTGATTCTAATATGGAGGAATATGAAAATGAAGGAAAAGAGAAATAAAAAAGAAATAATGCCATCCCCATCAAGTGACAAGGATTACTGTGCAGCTCCCTTGCTGATCTGCAAGGCAGTGTAGTGTTACCTGGGCTCTGAGAAGTGCTAGGTCCTATCTAGAAGAGACAGTTTAGATCTGAGATGTCATTACAATTACCAGTCCTCTCCAAGTATCTTTAAAGCTGCAAGTCAATGAAGGAATTATCTGTTGTTGAATTCATGATATAAAAATAAATCATTCTGCAGCCCAGTTAGCAAGATAATTATTAATTGCACAGAAGCAGATTGCTCTCAGATACAGAAGAGGTTCAAACATCTCTAGCACAATTGTTCCTATATATGACATTTATGACAGACGTACAAGGAGATATTTATACATTGCTCTGAAAATATGTTCAAAATATCTTCAAAGAAGAACAATCGTTCTTAAAAGCACAGTGTGCAAACTATGAGTTTTACCAGGGAATGGGAGTCACCCTTCGCCAATCCATTCCAAAACCTAAAGGCCAGAACATGCCAAGATTCAGAACTCTAAGAATCATTCACTGATTAAAGAAGATGCTATAATATCATAGAGACAAAGAGCAAGTGATGTTTGTAGACAAATGCAGATATCAACAATAGGGCTGTGGACATTATACATTATAACCAGTGAAGAGAAATGGGTAATTCTASAGGGAAGTTCCTTTTAGATTCAAGTAAGTTCTAAACAAGATTAGAGGAAGGTGGAAGTATTCAGCATATAAATGGAGCCCGGGATGACATGACCCAGATGGAGATGTCTATGTGAAAACACCTTAAATGAATCCTGCCCAAAGCTTCCAAAAGGCAGAGTTGTTGCAGACTGGTAGTTGACAGCAGCTCATTAACCTCATTTGTACCTTTACATTACTGTACGAGCGGGAGAGCCTCATCTCAAACCCAGCTGCCACTGAAGGAACAGGAGACGACAACAAAAAACAACCAAGACAACAAGGAGCAGGCATGAGCCCACCTTGTCCTCTCCCTTCATGCCCGCCCCCTTTTTTTTTTCTCCACCCACCCACCCTCTCTTTCTACCCAGAYTTTCAGGTTTCTCAATCAAAGAAAGGCAAGAATGGCATAAAAGTGTATGAAATCTCCTTTTAAGGTCTGCCATCCCTTAAAAACAAAGCATGCTCTGTTACCATACACCCTTGCCCTCTCTCTACCCCTACTATCCCCTTCAGTTAAAACTTAATACCCTTCTTCCTCCAAAAAGTTTCCTTATAGTACACGATGCACTTGATGACTGAGCCCATGGGGATTCGGTTGATCAACTGATTTCTCATTGAGGGCAAAGGTGGATTGAAATGAATCTTCAAACCAAGAGCTGGGGGAATGGCACTGATCACATATTTGCCCTGGAAAAGAAATCATAAATAAGCCAAATACACTCTCAACTGCTTCATCATAACTATATTGCTCTAAGGATCTTGGCAGACATCTGCAAATGTTGCACGGTATATCGCCTGAAGCAATTTTGGCCCTTAGCACTAGAATTGCACAACCAAACCCTCACAAAATCCTGGCTGCTAAAACAACAAACAAGCATTATATAAACAACCATCTGTTCCAATGACGGGCAGCTGCTCTTTCCCCAGCACTTGAAAAAAATCCAGTGGAAAGATTTTCTGTGTTACAAGAGTCCATTAGTCTCCTTTCCATCTGGACTCCTCTGTTACAACTTGGAAAACAGAGCCTGAAATGCTTTTCACAGAAAAGTTATTATTAAGCTATATTTTTATTTTCACCTTACAACTCGTCTTCCATTCTGAAGCTAACTGAACACAAAGAGATGCTATTGACGGAAAAATTTGGACATGTACTTTAAAATGGTGCCTGAAAAGCATGGAATAATAAAGCTCTGTTATCAGTATTACTCAGGGACAACAAGAAAGTGTGACCCTTTGTCATAGTTGCTTTAATCTCCTTTACATTTTGGTACAAGATTTTGGAGAAGTCAAAAAGAAAAAATTAAAGGTTTTCTAAGTATTGCAGCATGAGTATTCGCTTTAATGTAAAAGGTTTAATTACCTCATATAAGTCATGATCTAAGGTTTCCACTATGACATTTTCTCCTGACTGGTCAATGCGGACGACTGGCTTTCTTAGCTTTACTCGACCTCCCAGTTGCTCCATCATTTTCTCACTAATTTGGCCAGAGCCTCCAACAAACTTCCTTTCCTGAAACACAGAAAAGGACAACTCAGCTAAGTAGAATCAGCAGAGCTGTGCATGTAAAGTTTGTATCATGACAAACGTTTTTCTCAGGATTCAAAACAATCCCATTCTTCTGTTATGAAACCTTTTTTGGGAAGTTTGGCAGTTTCACTTGGAAAATGTATGTGCATTACTTTCTCCTTCAGTGAACTTCTGCACTTCCTTTGTCTGACCACCAGCCAAAATTTAAAGTCTCAGTAACCTCATGAGAAAACCCATTCTCATGTGACCTCCAAATGGATTCTGCAAACCTGTGTGAATCAGCAACACTTCTTAGAAGAACTTAAAATTTTAAACCTTTGTTTGAGTTCGCTTTTATCCTTGTAGAGGCTTGTGCATCAGAAATAGGAACCCTGACTCTCGTGATAAATAACAGGGTAGGTATAAGAAGTCAAGTAGCTTACACCAAAAAATTATCCAGTGATATCTAATCTAACTTAAATTAAACTCAAATCACCTCTAACATACAGCAGGATTCAATGAAATTTTTATACAATGTATTTATAATTAAATTATTCATAATTAGTTATATATTTATGTATTTAATGTATTCTAATATATTCTAATGTATTTTGTGTATTTTTGTTTTTATGCATTTATGTATTTATAATTAAGTTACATTTCTAAATACATAATTATTCCTAATATAATCAGTTATGTATAATTTACATTTCTACAGTAGAAGACCATTAGCTGATTCTTTACTTTATTGAAATGTGGAATCAGGACAAGTGTACCATTTTTCAAACATTTTAGAGCAATATCATACATAAGTAGGGGTGTCCCTTTTCTTCAGACCGATTTGAAAATCTTAACAGGTTTGATCCTTGGAAACTTGTGTMTTTAGTAATCCAGCTCTGGGCTGTATTTCCAGTATTAGTTTGGAGCTTTCTGTACACTCCTGCAGCTAGCMTAACCATCCCCATTAACTGCCTCTGAAGTAGTAAGCCTTGCATCAGCCTCATGACAGAAAGAAGCATAACTAATACTTTATTTTTTTTAAAGTGGATAAGCAAAGTAGGTATTCTAACCAGAGTTCAAGAGAAAGTCACAGTCAGGAACTAATACAAATCTACTGGTCCCTGGGCCAATGTCTTCAACACAGAAGCAGACTTCCACCTCGGTGTTGTAAGATCCAGATTAGAGTGTAAGTCTATAGAACTAGTTATCAGTATGTTATTGGGTCAAAATCATGGAAGTCTCGGTTTGTGCTCTCAATTAAAATAAACAAGCAAAAGAATCAAGTGCAAACATGGCCTGTCAAAAGCAGCAGAAGGTGATGGTCAACAGTACCTGCCCTCCATTGGTTGTTGAGAATATCCTGGCTGTCCCCCCACATTGCTTCACATACCACAAAAACCAAAGGGCAGAGACCTCGTGGGGTTCAGAAGTGACGTCTACATTCACGAACAGAGTTGCAAAATTCTTGGCAGCCCTGCACCAAAGATGAGAAAATGAGCTAACATAAAAGCTAGAAGAGGATGCCAATCTTGTGCATTAGCAGGGGAGAGATCATCTTTGGCAACCTCTTCTGTTGAAGTTGAGGGCAAAGGCTTCTCTGATTTCAGTTGAAACAGGGAACAATACCAATTGTTTTCACGTAACTTTTTTTAAGGAATCCCACAAAAAATATTAATCAAATAGTGCTGTATTCCAGCAAAATCAGCGCTCCAGAAGACATATGAGCCAACAAAAGTTTATTGCACTTTCTGCTACTAATACAAAATGACAGTTTTCTGTCATGCTAGACTCAGGATTAAGAGCAACAGGCTCTCACATCTTCCTCGGACTCCAAAACTACCATCTCCTCACAGGGCCCCCAGGTTTCACCCTAGATCTGCTGTTCTTTCTGCACTTACCGAATGTCTGTCCCTCAGCCAAGCACACAGCATAGGGATTATCCAACATTAGTCATCTATAAATTAGGCATCTAGTCTAAACTAATGATCCAAAATCAGCACCCCCTCACAGCCATCTCCTCTGSTGCATTAGGGGAGGGCACACACCAAGGTAGGTAAGTAGGTAGCAGGAACACACCAAGGGAAAAAAATGTAAGCGGGAAGCAATAAAGGAGGAAAAGAGAAAAGAAGGAAGGCCTCAAGATACGAGGCAGTATATACAAATTCACACATAAGTCTGCCAAAAAAGGGAAAGGCTACTTTCAGTTGCTGAACATTTAAATGGTGGTCTGAGACCCAGCAGTGAGGAACACAGAAGTGGAAAAATGGCCTGTGTCTGAAGAAGGATTCTTGCTTTCTGTGTTCTGCAGTTGGTGCTTTCATTTCAGGAATAAGCAAAATGGCAGTTCTACTGGAAATTATTGTATAAACCTGACCAAGATTTTTGGGGGTGCACTAAAAAAGGGTTAATAAAAACTGAGGCAAACATTCTTCCTATTAAAGTAAACACTTCCTCTGTCTTCACTCTGAGGAGGATTTTAAAGTGATAAGGAGGACAGGAGCAGAAGATGGTCAGCTTAACTGCATTGTGATTGACAGGGACTGAGTCTTTATAGGTATTTCATATCAGGCACCAGGCAATCAATAACCCCCAAAGCCAGTACAGACACCCCTTTCAGTTATTTCTTCCTACATATTGTCTTCAGGCTATATTATTTTGAACCTTCTGAGCTGTAGCTCTACATAGAAAATAACATCTTCTGTTCTTGATGAAAATACGAAGTCCAGCTGAAGTAAAAAACTAAGACTCAAGCTTCCCCCTGGGAATCTTGACTTTTGACCTGCTTTCTGAAATACAAGTGGACTTTGGCTTCATTCTTGACAGCCAAAAATAACGCAGAAAACATTTATCAATTTTTGTCTGTATGAACACATACTGTAAAATTTGATCAACTCTGAAAGATGTTTTGTCTAATGGGAGAACTAGTATGTGTGTTTATTAATATTTCTCAGGCATAAGCTATCAGAGAATGGTTAAATTCTCATCATTTTTGCCATTTCCCCCCCAGTGCTTTTCAGCATTTCAGTTTCCCAGTTTCACCTGCTGCTTTACCTAGAAATGGCAGTTTGATTTCAATCAAGAGCACATGGGCTGTTCTAGCATGCAACTCTAGCCAAAAGCAAATCTGTCCAGTCTTTTGATGGAAGGAAACAGCAGAAGACTACCCTTCTGGATCACTACCTTCCAGGGTGGGAAGTTTTTACAGCATGTTACCCAAATCTCAAGCAAACTGGGCAGATCAAACCGAGATGCACATATAAAATCCAAAAAACATCTTAGAATTAAGGGAGGCTGACAGTTATGTTAACATTCAGGTAAAATGTCAAGCCTTATTCCATCACAGAGTTTGAAAAAATATGACTGTAGTCATGTTTGCTATTGGATATTAAATGACCACCAGCGTGTGGCCATTTTCTAACTTGTATAGTTTCTTACCAAATCAGAGATTAAGATGACCAGCAGAACGGCCAGAATGCATTTCTATTTGGTTTTACTCAATATGGATGGATACAAATAAGAAAGGCTTTCTGTATGGCTCCATTCAACTTTTGTTACAAATAAGAGCAAAATGACATGCAGATGAAAAATTTTGGATAAGAGCCTACTGTCCATTAACAACAATCGTGTTGCTCTCCAGCGCCTGGTTGAAACTGTAAAAATTTCCCTGTCAATGACAATGTCAGCTCAAGTGGGTGCTAGCAAGCTTGTGCACTAAGTTGGCACAGGCTCTCTGCAGTAGGGTGTTGGATGTTTAGAAATTCTGAAGCTGTTGCTACAGAAATCAACCTGCTTTACAGAATTAATTTTTTTTGCTTCAGTGTAAGAAAACCAATCAAATTGTTCTTGAATGGCAAGTAAAGAAAAATTGCCTTGTTGTATACATAAAAAGAGGAAGTATTTTCAGTTTGTCTGGGTGGTATGTATTGCAGCAGCTAAACAGTAGGAAATTATGGTGATTTTAGTACCATTCTAAGATGGATGTTATTCTTATAGTACTTTGGCAAAATCAGCTGGCCCAGCACAGGATACATGTATGCTGTTTCATCTGAAGTTTGATTCAAAAACCTACTGCAATCAAAGCATGTTTCTTTTAATGGTTAACAAACAAAGGGAGAGTGTATTTAACAGATGAAGGTACTACCTGTGGCTTCAGAATTAACGTTCTCCCATCCTAATTATACATTTACCTCTTATCTTTATTTTAATCTAAAAAGTTATAGAAATAGAGTGGAATCCACTTTGTGTTTCCTCATTTGTGCTAATAAATCTTGTGGTTCATTATTAAATGATTTTCTCATTCCTTTTAAAAAAAAGAAAATCTACTCTAGTGGTAGTTATATCTGTTTCCAAGCAGTTGCAGCTATCCAGAGCTCCAAGGTATACAAATATAACCTATTATATACTTTTGAAGAGCTTCTTACTTTGTCCAGCAAACTTTATCTATGAAATCTTGCATAGTCATTTTGTCCCATTCTTCTGCATGTGGAGCCTTCCATGGAGCTTCATTGGGAATCTAAGGAGACATAAAATAGCATTCATCAGGAAATGTATGAGTGGCATAAAAAGAGACAACAGTTAACTGACTGATTTCAGCTTAAAATGAGGAAATCTGGACTGTTACTCAGGTTATTTTTCAAAATAATACTTGTGTAGTCTTCTAATATTCATTTTTCAATAATTTGTTCTGGTTTGGGGGGGGGAAGGGTATGTTTATTTTAAGAAATACAGTTACCCCTTTGGGTTGGAAGTAAAAGCATAGCCAAAAAAGGGGAGAGTCAACATTAGAAGCTGAATAAAAGAGGAATACATAATGCAAATACATAAAATGGAGGGAGTAGACAAAACTTCTGCTTTATCCACAATACTTGCTTCATCACAGATGTAATCTCATCTTTATGAAGTAATTCAGCCTGTAAATTCCTGACAAGAAATAGAGTGAATTTAAAGGAGAATGATTTTAGATTTAAGAATAGAGAATGTTTTTAGAATTAAGAACTTTGCCTAGAAAGGCAATGTGCAGTGCTGGGGAGCAGCTACAGGTTATTCTGTACTTCTCCTGTTTGTCTGTATAAGCACCAGCAACCTCTTTTCAAAATCTTGTGGCTCAATCAATGTAACACATACAACACTGGTAACATAAACTAAAATGACTGAGTTAAATTTGAGGGTGGAGCTAGGCATATGTTACAGGTCTACAAAACCCCTAAAATGTTATTCTACCCAGTAACCCTGAACTGTTACTTAGCATGTGCCAAGCAAAGTGCTAAAATCACACACGTGAACCCTAATGTTCATCTAGCCAAAAAAACAAAGGCATGATTGCAGACTCAGTGACGTGGCCTCTGGAGTGAGCCAGCCAGGACACCTCTTTTGCATGTGCTCTGATCATCAGCTTACACCAAAACCTACGCCATAACACTGCTCTTACATGCACCAGCCACATACAAGCTGGAGCAGGTTTTCCTGTCTGCATTCTCATCTCATTCGCACTCTGCCACATCGATCAGCCCCTCCTGCAGATGAAGCTGAGCAGAGACGCTCGGTTGCAGGTCCTCATGCCATACCTCCTTTCCCATTTCATCCATGGTCCTCCACAGGTTGTTGTAGTCCAGGTAGGCCAAAGGATTCCACATACGCGGGAACGGACCTTTAAAGGGGTAAGATTTACCCTACAAGATGAAAAACAAACAAACAAAAAAACTCATGCAAATTAGAATACAATCATAATCATGGCTTCTGTGTGCAAGAAACTGCACCAAATGGTTAAGTGCTCACTAGAAGAAAACAAAAATTTTAATCAATACACCTAACAGGTTCTGACAGACTGTGTGCACGTGCATGACTCAGGTGTAATACACTGTTGAATTAAATCAGTTGTGTGCAAAAGTACTACTGCTTTGTATCTTTAAAGCAAGACAATAAAAGTTTTAGATCGGACACTTCTGGGCAAGAAAATTAATATCCAACAGTGGAGTCACTAAGATCAGACCAAGAAATAAGACAGAACAGCACATATTCAGCCGAGACGAAAAATTGGTTCTTTGTTATTGAAAAAGAGAAACGTTACTTATTTTTTCCTAAATGTTCATGAAAAAATTAAACTGTTACTGCATTTAGTGATACACTTTTTCTCTCCAAATCAGAGCAAAGAGCTGTGATGAGGTTTCTTATACACAAACTCATAGCTTGGAGACCTTCCTGGAACAGACAGACTGCTTTCAGCTAACCTAAAATCCACAGCCCTACATAAAATGTAGCATTTACAGATAACTACTCTTTCCTCCCATTCAGCAATCATACCTTTTGGTCATACATTACAGAAAGTGATAGTAAGGCCGGTATGAATGTCCAAATTACATCATTATGTATTTAATAGTTAGATTTTATTTATATATAAATATATGCATATATATTAAAATAAATATAAAATACATATATATAGTGTGTGTGTATATATGTATGTATATATATACATACACACACATACACACACACACACATTACTATGAGTTCAGAAAGCCTAGCTTAATTAAGCGTGGAAGAAGACAGGTAATGTGTAAATACTATTTTATTTACAGGGGATTTCCCTGCCTGCCTATATGGATGTCAGTTGGCATAATAGCTTTAAGAAATAACAAGCAAATGATCATTAGCATTATATGCCCCATAATGCCTTCTGGACTCCATAAAATAGAAGAACAACAAAGGGCATATTGTGTGCCAAAGCTGATTTTTCAAAACTTATATTGAATCATGCATTTAAGTGGGCACTGCATCAGCATGAATGTCAGCTGGCAGAAGTACTCGCTTTGAATAGATATTTGATAGTGCCCCACAGACCAATCACTATAAAATATTTACTCCCATTGGCTCCAATGGAAGCACAACAACATGATTAAATATTAAGAATCAGGTAACAAAAAACAACACTGTGTCTTGTTGAGAAGTATCTAAAGACCACTTACACGAAAAAGTGTCATTCTTGGTTTGATTTAGCTTCTTTATTAATAATGTGAAAGAAGGGACAGAGAGCACATCATTCAAATCTGCAGGTGTTGCAAACACCAGAAGAGAAAGTAAAACAGTACAAAGGGATCTTCAGAGATTAGAAACATGGCCCGGAAATAACAAAATGAGATACAACCTTGAAAAATGCCAGCTAATAACATTTGAGGAAATCTAATTCAAAGAGAAAAGGATACTTATAAAGCAGTAATGCCAAAAATCAAACCTAATGGCAAGAGCAACAGCAAATTAGAAATCAGTTTACAAAAAAACAACAACAGGCTAGAGAAAGTGAAGAAGAAACTTTTTCCCCCTAGTCTTTGTAAGGGCATGGGAGTCTAATGGAATTCTTGTAAGCAACATTCTTGTAACTGAAGTTAGGAAGAAAACTAAGTGCAGGAGGAAAGGAATTAGTTCTTTGGTACACGAACACAAGGTAGCTGCAAAACAACAGTTTCACTCTGCAGTGCTTTTGAGGAGAGCTTATTATTAGTAATGTGCCAATATGTCAATTTTAGAAAGTTTTCAATCACTTTTTTTTTTTTTTTTAAATCATAGTCAGAGTAGATCTCCAGTGACTTCATGAACCAGAGGTACCCAAGTTGATAACCTTGTATTTCCAATCTAAGAATGGACATCTCAGCACATGCTCAGAAATACTTCAGAAAATGTCAAGAAAGGTTTGTTTTCATTAAACATGCAAAAAAGGTGCATTCTTGATGCTCTTGTGCTTCACTGTATAAAAAGACATTAAACTGGAGTTGGGAGAAACATATCCCTGTAGATACAGATCATAAACTGCAGTGATTTTACATTTCTCGATATCACCAATATCAGATACAAAATTCTGGAATAAACATTTTGGTGCTATTAGGGAATCTCTTAATATGAAATTCATTTGAACTGGGACAGACCTTGATGCTCTACTGCCAAAGAGCTAAGAGCAGCCTAATATTCACAGACTGAATAACGTCCTGTCCCAACAACTAACATCTGAACCATTTCAGTAATTACTTCTTAGCCTTTTGGAGCACATAAGCACTCCATAAGTAACTTCTGTGGCAGCAAGTCAGCCTTATTCTAAATGTTGGAGCTACCCTTCACTAGTGTAAAAGCTGTGTAGATATGCCAAAGAAAAAGCAAATCAGTTTGTTTTTAGACACCTAACTTCCCAGATTTAGACGCGTATACTGCTCTGCTCAGGAAAACCAGGATGACATCAGAATGGGTTATTCCAACTACTGATTTTGTTCTGAGCTTCCTGCTCTGCCAGAGGCAACCCCAACTGAGTTATTCCCTCTGAGTAAATTCAAGTCTTATGAATTCCCTGTGGTGCTTCTTTATGAACGCACAGCTAAGAGACACATAAACCATATTTTTGTTTATTCTTCTATTTCACTGCATTTGAACTGCTGAAAGACGAAACTTGGGTATGTCTCTTGTGCCGAATTCTAGGGTGATAAGTCTCATAAAGCACAAGAACAAATCTCAACCTGAAAAAATAAAAACAATCATAAGAGTGAGAGAGTCTCCTGTGTGAGCTACATTCAAGAGCTTCTAAGACATTACCTAAGGCCTGATCCTTATTTCTTACACAGACAACACTTCAGGAAATGTCATCAGAATTTTGTTTGAAAAAAGACTGCAAGACTTCTACACAGAAACAAAAATAGCATCACCAAAGAAAGACTACACATAGCACTGAGTGGCTTCCAACAAACTGAAACATTTCAGCTCTACCTACATCTGATGAATTTATGCTTTTGCAAATACAACCTTTTTGATGTTTAGGTAAAATTTGCCTATTTCTATCATACTGCTGGCAACAGCACTCTGCATACTTATCGGTGCTGTATGATCTCTAAAGAAAAATAAGACTTGCAGATGAAAAAATGTGCACTAAGATGCACAAAGCATTTACTTTTCCAAAATTTTACATCTAAATCAGCAGTACATAAGCTGCAATAATAATGAGCCCTTCTTATCATTTGATATAATATTTTAACACCAGTACTAAAGTAGTTAGAAGTATTTATTACCATTGCTGTTTTTTCAGGGCTCAGTGGTATTTAATACTGGGCATATGCAGATTTTGGAAACTGATTCACAATGCCACTTTCAATGCTTCCAAAACCATAACACCAGTGTCAACAGCTAGAGGTCAACCTGCTGCTGCACAGGTCTCTGGCTGCTTACAGAGATTGTTGCTGCAGTAGGGGACAAAGCATGGTGAAGCAGCTGGAACTACAGGAAGAAAATTCATGTAACCCGAAAGAGTCAGAAATAAACAAACAGGGAAACGAGGAATACAGTGTAAAATGTCAGGAATATTATAACTCCCAACAGTTTTTATCATTCATCTGCTTTGAAGATGTCATGTCAACAAATGTTTTGCTTAGTTACACTGGACCCGTATAACATAAGTGGTATAGAAATAAATTTTCCACATACAYCAGCTCTGTTTCAGGTCAAGTAGATGGCAGAACAAGAAAGATGTTATTACAGGGGAGAAAAATATACAGCATGGCAATTGAATAGCAACCAACTGCATATCAGCCCCAGAGCTTGGGAAGATGTAGAGTTTGGGTCCTTCAGGAAAAGTCATCAGTATCTCACTTCATGTGAGGACCTCACAAGAAAGTCTGTTTTTAAAGACATAAGACAACTTCATGCTCCCCTAAACATGCAAATTGAAGCCCCCTCTGCCAATGATCTCTGTATTTTTTATAGCATGGTATAAACATCTTATACATATAATCAGCTTTCATTCTAAGAACTGAACAGTGTAATGAATTTTCTGCATCACTGAATGAGCTCAGATATTCCCTTAGCTAAACTGTCTAAAACTTCGAGTAACAGATTCTAATTTCACCAAGATGTCTTGCTACATGTTAGAGCATAATTATGTGGGTTTATAGGTATGTAGTGCCCTCTGCTGAATCACAGCACAGGTACATCACACCCCTTGTTCTCTCAACTTAAAATCCTAATAATGCCACTCATAAAAGCACAAAAACAGTAAGATACAAAGTGAGTTAGGAGGAAAAAGAGAAATAGCAAAGAGCCACATCAGGCTGTAATTCAGCACCTACCTCAAATACTCAGTTTTTCATCTGCTGCACTATAGAAGACTGCCCTGCTTTTGGGTTTCTTACCAATAAGATCTAAAAATGTGCGTCTTTGGGACTCAGCCTCTTATGTAATCATAATTCTCAGTAAGACATGGCAACTAGCTGTACCAAATGATACCTATAGCAGCTGAGACAGAGAAGGAGACTTACTTAGAAAATTGTAACAGTGTTGTCAGGGTATTTTGCATTATTTTATTTCCTTTGGGAGAAGAGAAGATAGGACATCTTAAGCTAGAAGTTCCCCTCTTTTAGAAACTGCTCAGGAACTCATATGTTTAGCTAGTCCCTATACTGATGGATATCCTATAAATAGATAGATTGATTAGAAAATATATATTTAGTATAAGAAAATACGGATAACTAACAGTGCAAACTTCCAACATTAAGACATGCCAAAATACCCTTTAAATATTTTTCAATATTTAATTTGGGATAGTCAGCTCTGGTTGCCACAGAGTTTTGTGAAATTTGGTCAGCAAAAGTAATTCCATTTTAAGTGAAGCATAGCCAGGCACAGTGGCTTGAAACAAGTATCCTGAAATGGAAAGCAGCTAAGTGGAGACAATCTGTTTCTGCCACATAACAGTCCATCTTCACTCTGCCACCACATCAGTCACACAATCTCTCAGATTGTTGTCTTATCTGAAAAAAAGGCAGAATGAGAGAAAGTAATACTGAAGGAAATTCTAGGAAGGGAACATGAGATTCTGCTCTGTATTTAAAAATGAGTATAATTATTAGTACCAATCAGCTGGGAAAAGAGTTGATTAGCACTTGGAGTCTCCTTCCTACCACAACTGATTTTTTTCATTGTTTTCTGACACTAAGAGATAGCTCTACAAAAAGTATTCAGATGTCTAAGAAGCACAGATTTCAAGGGACCATTGTCCTAAATACTCTTTGAATCTGGGCCTGTATGTAGCTTTTAACATCTGAATACAACTTGCCAAAGTGGATAAAGATCAATAAAAACCTTTTGAGTATTTCTAGGGTTCACCTTAAAAAAACACTCCTTCCCTCCCAAAAGCAAATAAATGGGATGGGGGGGTGGGGCGGGAAGGGGAAACCAGAGGAAAGAAGAGTTTCAGTTTGGAGGAAACTATCAAAATGAGCTCCCTGCCCACAGATCACGTAACCAGGCACACACACTAGAAAACTGTATTTAAAGCAGAAGATAACATTGGGATCACTAGTTCTGTTTCTTGGATATCCCACGTTCCTAGATTTGCTGCCCAAAAATGATACCTGATACAGAATTTTACAGCCATCTGTGAAACCCTGTAGTTCAGCCAGCTGTTCCTGTTTGAAATACACATTTGTCTAACTCTGTTTTTCTGTAGACCTCAATCAACTCCTCAAGGGAGAAAAAAAAAAAAAATCAGTTCTTACAGTCAAACGCAATTGAAGCTTTTCTCCCAGCAGACTGAATTAAATAAGCTATGTGGAAACATAGCTCCTTTTCCTTATCTCCTAGAAAACAGACCTTGTGGTCTGGAAGGGCTAAGACTGGAGAAGTTTCTTTCTGTTCAATTTTAATTAAGAAATTCATACTTTTTTCAGTTCCTTTTTCTTATTTCTTTCATCTTCATGCTGCCATCAGGTCACAGCTGCCAGACTTCCCGTGAATTTTACTGAATCAGTAAACATCTCTTGTGAGATTTTTTTTTTTTTTGACAGATATCACTTTGCAGATTTGCTGTACATAATCTTTCCCCTTTTAGACTGATGTAATACAAATATTATCCCCTTTTTAATTAAAAGAGCCTAATCACAAACTCACCTGTTGCAACTACTGCCAGGCAGCTGGCACAGAAAAGGAAAGATGTCTCTTTTTTTACAGGGCAGGTCCAATGAGAGAATGAGACCAGCATTCCCTATGTTCCTGCCAATGACTACTATTCATTCACAGCATGGAAAACATCTCTTGTGGGAGTCTAGAAGATATTTTCATCTATCTCTGCCTATTCAATCCTCAGAATCTCTTTTGAGGGTATCAGTGAGGGTGATTAATGACATTGTGTTTTTTGACAGGAATGCCTGCACCTTATATCCAGGAAAGAGTTGAAGCAACACAGATCTGCATTCCAGTAATAACACATGAAGCTACCAAGTCCCTGTTGTAATTTAAGTGCCTTTAAATTTACTTGGCTTCCTTTTCATGACACTGGATAACAACAAGCTTTTTAAAGATTCAGACAGGCTCTTCTTGGTTCTCTAATTTCTTTCTTACCGATTGTTAACAGAGCAGGGGAAAAACAAAAGATATGATGCCATTTCACCTCACTTAACATTGATGGCAACTAAGTCTCATATACTTTTCTTTCTCTGAGTGCACTTTAATTAAGATATACAAAGAAAAATGAAAGCAATTCTATCTAGTCATTCAAAATCCATTTAAGCTGTTATGCTATACACTGTGCCAAGAGATATTGCCCTTAGATTTGCAAAGCAGGGCAAAGACTTAAATAAATCATATTGCTTAGCCTTGGTGCATTGATACCACAGAATATGCACAACTACATTCTGTACTTTTAGATACAGCAATCACTTATCCCACTTCTAATTAATCCCAATATAACAGCACAATCACATTTTTTATACATGAACAAGACCACAGCAAACTGCATTTTAATAAACACAATAGTCCTGAAAATGAATGACATCCAGGAGGGTTGTAATTTTTTTTTCTGCAGATCTCTTGTAGATCAGCAAGCGGCCTGTTAATCTTGGTGCAGATCTGTGGTTCTAGTTAAAACTGTGTGTATAAGACTAAATATACACCATTTGTCAGCAGAATATCTTCAGTGACATGCAGCAGACTGTGTTCATGTTAGAACTGTGCCAAGAGTTGCCAGGCTGTGTACACTTGCCAAAATTAAGAAGGCATGACATACACATTCAGACACATCTGGCCAGTGCTGCAGGCAGATAGCTGGGTACAAGGAAACTCCAGCCTCTTACAGGGAACCCAGTTGTGGGAATGGGCAATAGGCAACTCTATTTGCTGTCAAAAAAAGTGACTGGGGAGGGGATGCTTCATGTTTCACCCAGCATATTGACTTGAAAGACCCCATGGATGTATGCAGTGTTTCACAATCTGCCTTTTGGTGCTAAGGAAGCCGCCAGCAGGACTTTTGTTGATTATCACCACACAAGGAATGCTTCAGGTGCAGTTCACTTTGTCAAAAGCTAGTTACCTGGCTCGCTGTTAGCACTAATAGCAGTCTGCAGTAAGACAACACAGGATTTAAAAGAAATAAGTGTTATTACAACTTTATAGCAATGATGCTATAATCTGGGGAAATTCCAGAAAGGATCATGGTATTAGCCCATAGAAAGTTCTGGTGGAAAAAAGATGTGGAAGAGTGACAAACATATCATCAGTGGCAGTGGGGAACCTACCGAAGACTAGTGACTGGATTTTGGGAAACAAGCTCCATCAGTCTAATGCAGCCTGTAAGTGGAGCCTTGTSGTGCTGCCAGGTTTTCTTTGCAAGCTCTCTATCAGTGAAAATGGGATCAGAAAGAACTCAGCTGGCCTCATAGTCAGGAAAAAGGTAGATACTCCCTACTGTATATGAAGAAATCAAGTTCTGCAAAAATTGATCTGGCAAACCAGTCATCCAAATAAGTGTTTTGCATAGGGATTTGCAATAGCAAAGTAAACCAATTCCACAGTTATTTTACTTAGCAAAGGAACCTCTGTGTTACACTTGATAACACAAGATCTGTTTTTAAAGGTGCAAAAAAGTTTGCCTGGAATTGCACGAAAGTGAAGTTCAATTTGAATTAACCTAGCAAACCAACTAATAATTAGACCATCACAATAGTTTGATGTGTTTTCATATTTCAGCACTTTTCTTTCACAGAATCACAGAATCGCTGAGGCTGGAAGGGACCTCTGGAGATCATCTAGTCCAACCCCCCTGCTCAAGCAGGGTCACCTAGAGCACATTGC
>NW_020448940.1:3032-4308 GCF_003343035.1 Apteryx rowi | reverse complement strand
AGGGAGCTGAAGGAAGGTCGTCCCAGTAAGGAGAGAGGAAGTGTGGGGATTTGCTGTGAGAAAAGGTGTGGGTTTTGTTCAAAAAAGCCTGACCAAACATGTCAATGTATTTTCCTCCTTGGACAGTTCCCTGTGCCCAGAGGCAGCAAATGTCCAACAGCAGCTCCCTCAATGAGTTCCTGCTCATGGGGTTTGCGGATACACGGGAGCTGCAGCTCTTGCACTTCTCACTATTCCTGGGCATCTACCTGGCTGCCCTCCTGGGCAATGGCCTCATCATCACAGCCATAGCCTGCGACCACCACCTCCACACCCCCATGTACTTCTTCCTCCTCAACCTCTCCATCCTTGACCTGGGCTCCATCTCCACCACTGTCCCCAAATCCATGGACAATTCCCTGTGGGACACCAAGGCCATTTCCTACTCGGGATGTGCTGCTCAGGTCTTCTTCTTTGTCTTCTTTATGTCAGCAGAGTATTCTCTTCTTACAGTCATGCCTATGACCGCTTTGTTGCTATCTGCAGACCCCTGCACTATGGGACCCTCATGGACAGCAGAGCTTGTGTCAAAATGGCAGCAGCTGCCTGGGGCAGTGGTTTTCTCTATGCTGTCCTGCACACTGCTAATACATTTTTAATACCACTCTGCCAAGGCAACGCAGTGGAGCATTTCTTCTGTGAAGTTCCCCAGATACTCAAGCTCTCCTGCTCAGATGCCTACCTCAGGGAAGTTGGGGTTCTTGCATTTGGTGTCTGTTTAATGTTTGGGTGTTTCATTTTCATTGTTTTGTCCTATGTGCAGATCTTCGCTGTCGTGCTAAGGATCCCCTCTGAGCAGGGCCAGCACAAAGGCTTGTCTATGTGCCTCCCTCACCTGGTTGTGGTCTCCCTGTTTCTCAGCACTTCAATGTTTGCCCACCTGAAGCCCCCCTCCATCTCCTCCCCAGCTCTGGATCTGGTGGTGGGTGTGCTGTACACAGTGGTGCCACCAACAGTGAACCCTCTCATCTACAGCATGCAGAACAAGGAGCTCAAGGATGCCCTGAAGAAACTGATTCGAGTGGTACTAGCTCAGCAGCAGTAATCTGCCCATCTGTTCTCACTAGTGATATCTAATTTATCTCAGGCAACTCTTGTGCTTTGGGTATTCTCACTTATTCATCCCACTTCTCCAGAGGCATGAACTCAGTGTGTGTGACCCAGAGGCCTTCTGTGAATGTGTCTATCACTGTGTCAGAGGTGGCCTGTCTCTAATAAAAGGGGATTTCCTCAGTGC
>NW_020448940.1:0-1151 GCF_003343035.1 Apteryx rowi | reverse complement strand
GCAGCACTGCAACTTCCACTATTGTACCCGCCCCCACCCCAATCACAGGTAGCACCATCGATTTAGGATGAGGAGGGGCTGTTCACAGCATCTTAGTCCAGATGGTTTTGCTCATGGGGATCTGATGTGGTCCCCTAAACTTGGGGGAATAAATTCTGGACAACATTCCCAATTGCCACAGCTGGCTTATTTCTGCTGTGACAGTAGTCCACTCGGTGAGACCGTCATTCATATCCGCGGCAGTCAGCCAGGTTAACCGTGCTGCGCCCAGCACCCACTCCAATAGGGAGGGGGAAACCTTTTGGTTTTGTTGCTGCAGGGTGCGCAGGGTGTTGTGCAACCTGGGATCCTGGGGTAGAGCCCCCATCCTGCCGAGCTCCTCTCGAGTAAAATAAACTGCCTCTTCCCCATCGTCCCACAACCTTAACAGCCACTCTAATAACCCTTCACAGGGCTGCTGCCTGAAATGACCCTGCATATCCTGCACCTCTGAGGCTTTAAAATCACGAGTAGTTGTGATCCCTTGCAAATTGGCTGCATTCGGTCTGGTGAGCTGCTGCTCTGACACTGGCCAGGCAGCTGCCTCCCCCTGATCCTCTGTGTCTGACTCCGAGCAGGGGGCTTGTTGAGGTCCCAGACATTGCCATCCCAGGTTTCTGGATCCCAAACCACTTTTTGCACCAGTGCTCACAGTGCCAGGGGATGAATATCTCGCCACCCTCCCTGTCACTGCCAGCAATTTGCAACACAGGTGGCCAAAACTGCACACCAGTGCTCCAGCTTCTCGGCTCCATCCGTGGCTACAGTTGCAACCTCTTGGGACAGTTGGCGAGCCTCCTTAGTGGCTTTGAGATCACTCTAAAAATGCCCATTTCACAGTATCACAGAATGATTGAGGTTGGAAGGGACCTCTGGAGAACATCTAGTCCAACCCCCCTGCTCAAGCAGGGTCGCCTACAGCACATTGTACAGGATTGCATCCAGGCGGGTTTTCAATATCTCCAGAGAAGGAGACTCCACAACCTCTCTGGGCAACCTGTTCCAGTGCTCTGTCACCCTCACAGTGAAGAAGTTTTTCCTCATGTTCAGATGGAATTGTCTGTGTTTGTTTGTGCCCATTGCCTCGCATCCTGTCGCTGGGCACCACTGAA
>NW_020448939.1:0-4623 GCF_003343035.1 Apteryx rowi | reverse complement strand
TCTATCACCTGTTTGCCATTGCCTCTATCACATGTTGCCATTGATGCTCTCCAGGAACCTCCTGGACTGCTTGTGCCCTGCTGTGTTATTCTTCCAGCAGATAGCAGGGTGCTTCAAATTCTCCATGAGGGCCACGGCCTGCAAACGTGAGGCTACTTCTAGCTGTCTGGAGAAGGCCTCACCTACCTCTTCTTCCTGATCAGGTGGCCTACAGCAAACACCCACCGTCAGGTCACTCATAAGCTCTCAGACTGCTCATCATCCACCACCAGCAGAGCTCCACACATTCTAGCTGCTCTCTCACCTAGAGGACAAGTTCCCCTCCTTGCCTTCCTAAAGAGCCTGTATACATCCATTGCAGCATTCCAGTCACGTGCACACACCCTTCCCTCTCACTGGCAGGACTGAGTAGAAAACCATCTGGGCCCCCACACCCTGACCACCGCCCCCAGAGCTAGGTAGTCACGTTTGATACTTCCCAAGTTGTCCCTGGTAGTATCACTGGTGCCCACATGGAAGAGCGGCTGGGGGGGCCAGACGAGCCTTGGCAGTCTCTTCACAGCATCCTGGATCTGAGCTTGTCTGGATCCAAGCCAAATTAGCAGAGGTGGCAGCATTTTAACCTTACTTGCTAAATACGTAGACTATAACATTTTGGCTCCTTTGAGTGTATCCCATCAAGTATGCATCATGTTCCTAGGAATCAAGTCAACATTATTTTGTAATCTTCTGAGAACCTAGTTAGGAAAGTTGATCCTTGAAGATGGTGGCTCTCAGAGCTCCCTTTCAGTTGTTGTCCTTCTGCCCACAGAAATTCAGGTACCTGGAGTGCTGTTTCTTGTAACACAGATTATATTATTCACAAACTTACCTATAACATCTCTCCCACTTAAACTTGAAAGCAGTGCCATTCTGTGTGTTGCCTTGATGTTGTAGTGTTTTGGGCTGCTACTCAGAGGAAGTTTTGAGAGGTTCTGTGTGGGGGAATGGGTGGATATCGATTGTTTCTGACCTGCTTTATGCTTTTTTAGTATAATATTCTCCAGAGCACTTGGAACTGAAAATTCATGTGTATACTTTGACTAACAGATGGAAAAGTAATTTGGAAGGGGGGGGAAAAAAAACAAAAAACCTATGCTTCCCTTCATTTAATGGAAGGTAATCTTTGTTTCTATCTTCCTGGCTCTGGTACTAGTGCACATGAGTGAAGTCGGGCTACAGGTTTTAACAGGCTGATTTAGAGTAGCTGTGCAAAGGTGCAAATAATAGACGTTTGGAGCACAGAATGTTTCTTCATTTGTATGTGTGTCTGCTTGCCTGAACCAGGTGTGTCATTGCAACAATGAAGGGCCAGAGAACAACATTAGCCTTTTCACAGTCATGCCTGGGAAAAGCCTCAGGGTATCAAGAACAGAATTTGGGAAGGACTTTCTGGCCATGGGCCCTTTGCCTTCACTCAGAGGCAATTCCTCTTCCTTCACCAGCCTCCGTGGCTTCCTTAGTTGCCCCTAGGTATTCCTCTCACCATTCCTTTCAGACCAGGCCAGACCTGCTGGGATCCAAGCAGGTACAGAGCCCGCAGTGGAATTTATTTGGGCTGGAGTGGCAGAGAAATGCTCTCAACTCCATGTCTGAAAACGGCTACCGAGACACATCAAAGGTGGAGAAGTAGGTGACCTTTGTCTTCTGAAATCTATGTTGCTCGTGCCTGGGAAAGCCTGAACTCTCGGTCTGTTGTTGTGCACATTGTAGAAGAGGGGAGAGGTGAGCTTGTCAAAGGCTCCTGCTCAGACAGCTTGGTAGTTTGGAAATGATTCTCTTTTTTTTTTTTTCAGACCAACTGCTCCAATCCAGTGTTGAGCTTCCACTTTTTACTACTGATGTCAGGTAACTAGTAGGAAAGGCCACTGACAACCACTTTAAAGCTGGAAGAAGAAATTTCTTCTCTCTTCTTTCTCCTACCACCATGGAGTTCAGAGCAACTCCGCTGTCACCCCAAACCCTGTGATAGCTGGATATGCCATCCAATCCTTGTGCAAACAGGTTGTGTTCGATAGCATAGCAAAGGTAAAATCATGTCACCCTTTTCTGCTGCCATCATATCCTAACTAATCTACTTAATCCTGTATTAGCACTACTGATCAGAACAGATTCTTTCTCAGAAGAGAACTTACCTAAGTGTTCTCCCTGTCTCCTGTGTTCACACATTGGTGTGGATTCTGGGGACAATAACCTTGCACTTCTGAAAGCAAATGTGGGCTAGATGTTGCTTCTGTTTCTCTTTTGTTGCTTGGTGCCAGGACAAACAACTCGTGACTTGGAGTCCACAAGTTTTTATTATGGAGTCTACTGCATTCCCCTGGCTCTTTTCTCCCGTCTTTTGTGTTGCACTTACTGGGAACTGTCTTGCCAACTGGACTGGAAACCAACTTGATCTCACGTGCTTCTTGGCTGAATGCCACTGGAAAGGAAGCGCTGATATCATGGACCTTGGAATCAGTAGGTATCGAACACTGACTTGACCTTGAACTCCTGTTTTAGCTAGCACTACTCCACACCAGAAAGAATAAAATATCTTTGTCATAGTGCATACAGTGTTGCTCTTTTTCGGCAAGAACAGGACTACTCATTCACCTAGCAAGTCCCTGGGGTTAGATATCTAGCCTATTGCTTAGATAACCAGCCTGTGATTCTGGACATGTGGGCCTTGTAGGCCTGCACCTTTAACAGTCTTCTAACAATACCTCTTCTCCAGCCTTTCTACTTTTCCAGTTGGAAACGAGGAATTAAGTCAGCAAGGAATAACAGAGTTAAACTGCCACAAAGCAGATCCAGGCTGTAGAAAGGAGGAAAATATTTCCAGTAGCTCAGAACTGGAGTAGTTACAGGAACCTCCATCTAAGCGAGTCTTTTGTGAACATGTGAGACAAGCGTCTGTCAGCAATGACAGAGGTGGGACTGATCTGCTCCTGGGTAGGGTGAGCTAGACCTCCAGTCCTAGGCCTCTTTGGCTTATATGTGCTGAAACCTACGCGTGGTAAGAAGTCGGCATCTTTGTACCCTAATCAGTAAAGAATTCATCACCTCCTTTGTCCAGCCTTTGTGATAGTCTCAATTGTGATAGACTTCATTGACACATTCACTGTTTTGAACAGGCAGCTCTGCAGACAGCCTACACTAAATGTGCTTTTGCAGCATCCCTTTGAGTAAACCTGACAACAGTGAAACCCTTTGGAAGGAACCAATCATAATCTAAAAAGTGTGTGTGTGTGTGTGTGTGTGTGTTGGGGGGGGGGGATCTGAGCAGTAAGAAAAGAGTGAAGAAGGAAAATGGGGACTTATGATTCTTCTTCTGTCATTTCACCAGGTGTGTAATACACTGTTTTTACAAAAATTACACTACAGTTTGTGGGTATGTGCACTTCTTTCCGTTGGCAAAACAAAGTTTGTAACAGAGATCATGTTTTGTGTTACATCCACTGAAGTATTTGGAAAAGGAAGACATCTCTGCTCTCAGGCTCAGAGATCCTTCATTGTCTGGATATGAAATCCACTTGGCTGATTACAAAGTGTTTTAGTCACATTCATTATTTTGTTAGTTAAGTTGATTTGCACATGAAATTAATTGGATTACGTCTCAGGCACACTGATTAGCAAGGCTTGTGGAATCGTTTTGTTTCAAAAATATGTCTTCAAACTACCAATGCTAATACTGATAAATATTACAAGCAATGAACACACAGGATGACTGGTGTATGAATGAAAAAAATGTGTTTGGGGGCAGCCAAAAGGAAAGTGAAACGGCAAAAAAGATGTACTAGACTCATAGCTCTGTTGTTAGGCAAACTATCAATCGATTATGCTTTTTTCTTTCTAATGAGCATCATTAGGTGCTAAAAATATATCTCAGGAGAAAATTCTCAGTGATTCATGATAATGCCAAAAGAAATTGTATCAGTTGACTTACTTACATATTAATATAGATTTGCACGAGTAGAGCCCCACGTTAACTCCTGAAGACTGGAGGATTTTTCTCTTCAGCGCTCCACATGCGAAGATGGATATTTCAGGTAGAGATTTGGGGATTTCACTTAGTTCCCATGTGGGAAAGATAACTAACTTCCTGTTTATCATGGATGTTTCAGCATCCGTCATTTTTTGAGTGCTGAGTCCAATAACTTGGGCTTCCTAAAACATCTCTTTCAGAAAGACTGCTGTCTGGGCAGGGAAATGTCACAAACAGTCTTTGAAATGGTAGTCAGTGTGCTGGTAGTGAGTGTGCTGTATGAATTCCGTGGAGGCTACAGAACCTTTCACTCAGTGACTCAAACAGTCCTGTGGAAGATGTTATGAAATTCTTCAGACATTGACGGCAACACTCACAGCTACTGCAGAGATACAGCAAGTCAGGTAACAGTAAAAGTGGTTACACGTCTGAGAGCACAGTAGGCAGAGCTGTCTTCGATCACTCACATACTTCTGCAGAAGTTGTAATGGGTAATAAGAAATACTTATTCCAGAATAAGAACCTGCTTTTTGTCCTGCTCCTTCCTTGCAGGATCCTGAACACCACCGTCTCATGGTTGTTGGAGCCAAGGTTGCCCCTCACCTTCACATCCCCAA
>NW_020448938.1:8103-9134 GCF_003343035.1 Apteryx rowi | reverse complement strand
TGACACACCTCACAGTCAGAGAGGTGGAGGAAGAAAGTAGAAATGAGTGAAAAGAGGGAGAATTCAGGCCAGGAGTCTCACCGGTAAACATCTCCAAAAACGGGTGGATTTACCCCCTCTCTGGCGAGGCCGTTTCTTCCATGACCAGCAGCACCTGGGGGAAGGAGGGTTTTTTCCTGACAGTCCTCATGGGATGACGGGCAGCAGGACTGGAGAGACCCCTTCCAGCCAAGGGGGAGTTGCTGGGCACTCAGGCAAAGATTTCAGCCTGGGACCTTAAAGTCCTGAGTGACTGAAGACTGCGAGATGCCTCCAAAGTGTGGCTCACAAGGGACCTGAGTCACATCACAGCCACCCTTGAAGCACCCTCAGAAGCAGATCCCGTAACATCTGGCCTCAACGAGACCCGCAGTATTTCTCTGCTTTTCTCCCTGCACCTGAAACTTTCCTTTTAGCTCCTCAGCCCTGGGGAGTGCACCTAGGTGTAGGAGCGCCCTACACCCAGACTTCCATTGAGTTGAACTAAACCAAGTCCCCAAGGTACTCGCTGCAGCCGTCTGGATGGGCACAGGTGTGGCCTGGCCCTTCCTGTTCCTCCCAAGCATATGTCTGTGATAACACCTCTGCACACACTCCCTGGGCCACATGCTTTGGAYAAGTAGCCAGCAGTGCTYATAGGAGTCCATTAGAACCATGCTTTCAAGATCAGCAAGGAGAGCTCAGGCTCTTGTCACCCTCTTGGAAAGCAGCTGGCGGGTCAGAGGGCTGGAGGGAGGAGGGATGGGTCCCATGAATCACAAGGGGAAGGTGCTGATGGGTGCCTGGGGCCAGGGCACTGCTACCTCCTTGGCCCTCTTCCAGCTCCTGGGATGCCACTGCAGAAGCAAGCAAATCTTGGGGAAAAAAACCTTCCCCACCTTCCAGAGAGTCAATGACAGGGTCACTTCTGTGTGAGAACATGACGGGCCAGCAGCAGGGATATGGCTGGGGATTGTGCTTGTGGGGTCACGTCTGCCTGAAGAAATGATAGG
>NW_020448938.1:0-1531 GCF_003343035.1 Apteryx rowi | reverse complement strand
CTCTGCTGCTGATAGGCCAGAAGCAGGTTTATGGCTTCAGTGTAGGCTGTGAGGTCACTTCTGCCTGAGTACAGGATAGGCCAGCAGCAGGAACAGCATCAGCAAAGCAGCTGTGGGGTCACTTCAGTCTGAGCAGCTGAGCAGCAGCAACAGGGCTGTGAAATGGCTGGTGAGGACACTTCTGTCTCTGAAGACAACAGGCCAGAAACGCGCTGGCCTTGCAGGGCTGTTCCCTGCTGGGCTGGGGCTCTCCAGGGAGGCCTGAGCCGCCCCCAGGCTGTGCTAGGCAGGGGGCTTGTGCTGGGCTCCCGCTGCCGTGGATCCAGCAGGGTGCCTGGAGTGTGTGGAATAGACTCTTCACCGAGTTCAGGCAAGCAGGGATTTGCTTGGCTTGTTTGGGACTTTTTGGACACTGGAAGAAAGAGGCTGCTGTTGCATTTAGAAAGAAACACTTATCAGCTGGTAGAAATGAAGCGCACACAGCACAGAGCTACAAAACCACAGTTCCCGCAATTGTGTGGGGAGTCTGTTGTTCTACAGAAGTGTTCTGTCATTAAATACATATATAATCAATACACACACACAGATATACACACACCTATATTTGGCTATACGTATATACATACACACACACACAGGTATATATATATATATATATATATATATATATATATACATTCTTCACGTGTCTAGGAGCTACAGAAGGCATTCCTGGTCATCATCTATTTTTTTTCTTGGGAGAATAGGTGTTTTCAGCACTGGAGAAAGACATTTAGCCAGATCAGGATATTCAGGAGAGCTTTGCAGAGACTTGTACCATCTCCTGTGCTGTGTGGTAGGAGGAAGACTTAAGAATATAGCGTGTTTCCATTAAATCACAAAATGTAAGAGAATGTATTCCAGCTCTGATTTGGAAGCTGTACTAGTGCAAGTGAGGGATACACACAATTCAGGGAAGTTAACCAACATCTCTTGTCTTTCAGGTGTTATTAATCACATTTTAAAAGAGGATGCAATGTACAGTGATGAGAAATTACCTTCAGGGTTCTGAGGCCGAATTGTCTCATCAAATGCCTACTAGACAAGAGGAAACCTTCCTTAACTGCTACAGGTAAATGTCTCTGTCCCTTTGATTCAAACTGCTTAATCTTTGGAAACAGTCTTGGCTGTTGTAAGAGTGAGGGGTGGGAGAGGAGAGAGGGGAAAAAAGCTGGTCATGGAGGGAAGGTTATATCAATACATGGAAGTAGTAAGCACGAAGCTGAAACTCAGTACTAGAGTTCCAATAAAGTACATTGTTATTACTAACCAAAAGGAAGGACTGAGCCTCCACCAGAAAGATCCACAGATTCTTAGTCATGTTGATTTAAATCATAGTATTCCTTAAGTGACTCAAAACCAAGGAAATGTGTTGTCCATCCTTTTAGGTAAAAACAAACAAACAAACAAACAAAACTATATGGGTTTGTGTAGCYGAACAGCTGGAGAGCCAGGCTACAGGCAAAGGTCTCCCCTGGAGCCTGCAGGAATA
>NW_020448937.1:3239-4535 GCF_003343035.1 Apteryx rowi | reverse complement strand
CAACTCCTTCAGTGGATGACTTTGCTGGTGCTCTCGGATTCTCTCTGTGCCATGCCATGTGGGACCCTGGAGGCAGAGCCTTGGCTGGCTTGTCCATGTGTCACGCGGACATTGCTGAAGCCTGCTGGYTTGTCTCAAGGCTTTGCSTGGGAGAGAAATGGCAGCCCTTGCTGAGACAGGGGAATGCAAATGCTTGAGAGCAGCAGAAGCCTTGTGCCATTTTCCTTGTTGGAAGCCTGCCTGTGTGGGACTGGTGCCCTGGCCCTGTGCATGCTGGTCACTGTGTGTGTGTACTGCCACGTGGTCATTTCTGAGCCCCTGGAGCAAATGCAGAGAGAGGGGAAGTGGTGCCAAAGAGACTGCTCCATCTCCATTGAAGCCACTAAGGAGACCTGAGTAGGGAGGCTGGTTGGGTGAGTGCCTTGAGGGCATGTGAGGCAAAAGGGAGAGGCCAGAGCTGGCCTGCCGAGCCCCTGGGAGAGCAGTGTGGGTCTGCTTCCTGGAGGRTGGGAAGTGACCCTGAGCAGGGCTGTGACTGGCTGATGAGAGGAAGTGCCTGTTGCAAGGCCTTGGAGGACTAGAAGCACCTGGAAGGTCTGGAGAGGTGGCCCCTGGGGTTTTTCTGGCTGCTGCCTTGTCYGGCCCTGTCCCCTGTGTGTCCTGATGCACAGCCATGTGTTGGCTGGCAACCCTCTATGAGGCGCGGGATGGGGGTGCAGCGTGTCACAGTTGTGGGGTTAGCTGAGGTGGGGACAGACGATGGCCCCAGTGTCTTGGTGCTGCGCTCAGGAGGAGGTGTCTGGAGAGAGCAGCGCTGTGCATGGGGAGCCCTGCCAGGCTGGGGAGCTGGGGAGCTCTACGAGGTGAGGAGGTGCCTTGGCTCAGGGGGCCCAGGCTGCCCTGGTGGCGTGAGGCAGGGATGCTGGCAGCCTGCTGCCTTCTGTGCGCTGAGGTTCAGGCCTTGTGTTTCCTCAGCTSTTGCCAGGATCTCCAGCCAGATGTCCCACATTGACTGTGAAATATTTACAAATATGCACCTTGGAGTATAGGAGGTCATCTTTCAGAAAGGGTTCCTTGTTGGAGATTCTTGAAGTTAACACTTCTGGGATCTGTCCARCCACAAGTTTTGCTAGGCTAGACATGTAGCAGTTGTCCTTTTCTCCTATTAGCAAAGTGTAATGGGGGATACCACTCGTATACATAGTTGGTGCAGACAGTCTTTTCTTCTCATGTGCTTCAGTAAAGCTGTGAAGCTGATCGGGCTGCTTTCCTCTATCAGTTGTGAGAGCTCGACAC
>NW_020448937.1:0-544 GCF_003343035.1 Apteryx rowi | reverse complement strand
TTCTCCTTCACATGCTGTTTCCCACTGCCAAGAAAAGCTCCATCATCTCTGAAACCRCCCTTCAAGCAGTCACAGTCTGTTACTCTACTGCCTTTTGCCACCACTTCAGTAGGATAAGGAAGCACAGGTCTCTCAACCTCTCCTCATGGATGGAGTTATTCCCACTGAAGCACAGGACTTGACACTTCTCTTGTAAATCTCCATGATGTATCTGTTGTCCGAATCACACACACACAAAAAAAAATAAATAAACCAACCAACCAACTAACCAACCAAATAAAACAAGCCAGCGCCAATGAGTTAAGGGTAAGGCAGGGTGGGGTGGGCTTTATGGGACAGGATCAGGGTGGTAAAAGAGACAGACTTAGAAGGAATGGAAGAAAAAAACAAGGAAATTCCAAATGAAGCAGAGGATTGATCAGGGCTGTCTTGGGGATTCCTGCCAAGAAGCCCTGCATCAGAATAACTCTGAGTGGAGGAGGACAAGAAAGCTGGCCTGCTTCCACTGTCACAGGGCACCTGCACGCTTTCCCTGACATCCACA
>NW_020448936.1:2842-5897 GCF_003343035.1 Apteryx rowi | reverse complement strand
GGGTATTAATCTGGGGACAAGAATTATCCATGTGCCCTTGACCTTGCGTTTCCACTGCTCTGTCTATTAGGCTAGGATAAAATCTCAGTACTCTCGCACATATTTCCACATGTCCTGATTCAATTGGTCATTTCTGAAGGCATCTTTGCATCAGACTCTGTGGGCATATGCACTTTCCATAGTTTCCCAGTTTTCCTCCTACACTTGCTCTTCATCCATTCAGGTACCTCTCAACTCTCCAGTTGCTGCTCTGAGCTGCTGGGAGTCTGAAGTTTGCCTCATCTTTCAGCAGTCTCCTTGTCTCTTTAGCCAGCTCCTTTGTGGTGTTTCTTGTCTATCCTTTCCTGTCTCTCTGTGGAAAACATTTCAAGGAAGGTTATGCCTTGTGGGCAGTGGACCTCACTGGAGGAAGCTTGGACTTGGCATAGAGTTGAGGAGTGTCTTGTAATTTTTATTAAAGTGTTCCAAATTTTATTTTTCTTTGTTTGCAATTAAGACAAACCCTTCTGTGTCTGCTTGCAGCTAGTTCTTGAAGGAAAGCAGGTGGGAATTGGTGCACATGAGCTGTAACATTCAGCTACAGACTGGAGTGGCAAAAGGCTGGATTTTCACCAGAGTGATGTGAAGTCCCCAGTGGCTGATGAGGGCAATGGCAGGGCTGGGGAGCTGGGGAGGAAGGTTCTCCATACAGGTCTCCTATCAAAAATACTGCTTTGCCTACATGTCCAGACTTCATTAGGAGACACTGTGGGTCAGTATGAATTGGAGAATGTGGGTATGACTTATTCTGAAACTGAAGAATGAAGAAAGCTTAAGAAGCAGACATCTTTCTTTTTCAGGTGCTCATTGAAATCTTTCTCTTTTAAATACACTCCTGAAAACTTTCCAGTTAGCGAAACAAGAATTGAAGAGCTGAAGAAAATTATGGAAAGAGGCATGGCTCCTTAGGGTTTTTTTGCATTTTAATGATCCCTCGGGTGTATTTGGTGCTGAGCTCATGAACCTCAGATGCAGAGAAGAGACTGAAGCAACCTCTCAAGAAGTTAAAGACAGAAGAAAATCCCAAGTTTCTTGGAGCGTTAACAGCTCCCACTGAGGGCCATTACCAACAAAGTCTCCCCAGGGGCTGATTAGAGCWGAAAGTTGGAGGCCCTGATTGCAGGTAGGCAAAGGCAATGTGAGGGTGGCTGTGATGCCAAGTCAACCTTGATGTGTGTTATCAAGCAGAGTGACCAGGCACTGAGAGCCATCCCCTGGGAAGAGTGATGCTTCCCATCCTGCATTGCTCAGGGCTCTTCCTGGGGGCAGTTTGTGGGTGTGGGTGCACATGCAGAGTGCAGGAGCATGATATGGCACCTCCTCGGCTCCCAAGGGACAAGGATGCAGCAAGGCCACAGTGCTTTAAGGAATGACATCTTCTCATGGGCCTTGGTGTCAGAGACACCAGCCATAGCCAAGAAGACAAAAACCTAGCTGTGTTGGGATCTTTCAGCCCTGGCAGTGCTCTCGGCCATCCCCACCACAGGCTGTCCTATGCTTTCCCACGCCTGTGCCTCTTTCCCTGCAGACTGTACACACCCAAGCTGCTTCCCCACCTTGCTCTCACCCCGTGATCTCCCTGCGTCTGCTGATGTCTTCCTGTCCTCACTTGCTTTTCCTTGAAACACAAAGNTGATGAGGGCAATGGCAGGGCTGGGGAGCTGGGGAGGAAGGTTCTCCATACAGGTCTCCTATCAAAAATACTGCTTTGCCTACATGCCCTGACTTCATTAGAAGACACTGTGGGTCAGTATGAATTGGGGAATGTGGGTATGACTTATTCTGAAAAGTGAAGAATCAAGAAAGCTTAAGAAGCAGACATCTTTCTTTTTCAGGTGCTCATTGACCTCTTTCTGTTGTAAATACACTGCTGCAAACTTTCCAATTAGCGAAACAAGAATTGAAGAGGTGAAGAAAATTATGGAAAGAGGCATGGCTCCCTAGGGGTTTTTTTGCATTTTAATGACCCCTCAGGTATATTTGGTGCTAAGCCCATGAACCTCAGATGCAGAGAAGAGGCTGAAGCAACCTCTCAAGAAGCAAATCCTAAGTTTCTTGGAAAGATAATGAGTCCCACTGAGGGCCCTTACCAACAAAGTCTCCCCAGAGGCTGATTAGAGCTGAAAGTTGGAGGCCCTGATTTCAGGTAGGCAAAGGCAATGTAAGGGTGTCTGTGATGCCAAGTCAACCTTGATGTGTGTTATCAAGCAGAGCGACCAGGCACTGACACCCAGCTCCTGGGAAGGGTGATGCTTTCCCTCACACATTGCTCAGGGCTCTTCTTGTGGGCAGTGTGCACATGGGGTGTACAACACGAAGTTCAGGACCATGATATGGCACCTCCTGGGCTCCCAAGGGACAAGGAGGCAGCAAGGCCACAGTGCTTTAAGGAAACAGTGTCTCCTCATAGGCCTCAGTGGCAGAGACAACAGCCATGGCCAAGAGGACAAAACGTAGCTGTGTTGGGAGCTTTCAGTCCTGGCAGTGCCCTCGGCCATCTCCACCACAGGCTGTCCTATGCTTTCCCACGCCTGTGCCTCTTTCCCTGCAGACTGTGCACACCCAAGCTGCTTCTCCACCTTGCTCTCACTCCGTGATCTCCCCACCTCTCCTGATGTCTTCCTGTCCTCCCTTGCTTTTCCCTGAAACACAAAGGCAGGGGCTGATCACAGACTCCCTCTGGGTGACCTGTTGCACCTCAGCACTACCCTACGAGTGACATTCTTTCGACCTGAAGTCCAGTCTGAACCTCTCAAGATGCAGTTTGTGGCTCTTTCCCCTTCACATGCTGTTTACCTGTACTAAGAAAAGCTCTATCATCTCTGAAACCATCCTTCAAGCAGTCACAGGCTCCTCCTGTACTGCCCTTCACCTCCACTTCAGCAGGCTAAAGAAGCCCAGGTCCCTCAACCTCTCCTGATGTATGGGGTTATTACCTCCTAGGCACAGGACTTGACACTTCTCTTGTAAATCTTCATGAGGTATCTGTTGTCTGAATCACCGGAGTTTCTCAAGA
>NW_020448936.1:0-812 GCF_003343035.1 Apteryx rowi | reverse complement strand
TTCTTTCATTCTTACAGAAGCGGTAGCAGCTCATCTTCATGCCCTTGACATGCCCTGCAAGTGTCAATCCTCGGGGAGCTTTTTCTTCCCTAACACCAAGCCTATGACCCTGGACAATATTKCTAAATGCCTCCTTTGCCTTTCCCTTCTTGCCCTTCTGTATGCTGCTCTATTACCCTGGAGCTAAGGTGCGAGGTTCCTGTTTAGCCTAGTTGGTTCCCTGAGATATCTGCTAGTTTTACTGAGAATAGGGATGGACCATCCTTGKGCTTGGCAGGTGCTGTCCTTAAAGACCTGCTGGCTTTCCTGAGCTCCTGGGCCCTTGAGAGATGCCTCCCAGGGGTTCCCCCACCAGTCCCCTGAAGAGGCCCAAAGTCTGCTCCTCTCAAGTCCAGGGTCTGTATTCTGCTACTGTCCTTCCTCAGTCTCCTCAGGATTTGGAAATCAACATTTTCATGGTCACAGTAGAGAAGGGTGACACTTACTATCCCATCCCTGATCAGTTCCTCCTTTGAAATTTTCACATACAAGAAAGCATCACACTTCTCATCCCATCTGGCAGCAGTGCAAAGAAGTTRTCCCAAGAGCAAGAAGAGGAGCAGCATGGACAGGAGGGGAAAAAAGCAGCAACAMCATGATCCTGGTGCCAAAGGAGGCGAGGAGAGAGAGACAGAGGGGACTGGGAAAGCCTTCACCTTACCCAGCTGGGCATGCTGCCTCACAGACAACGACATTGCAGGGCAGTCACTCTCAGACCCCTTGTCAGGCATCATGAAATGGGCCTGTGGCAGGAGAGATGCCCCTCTCCTCTG
>NW_020448935.1:3529-4450 GCF_003343035.1 Apteryx rowi | reverse complement strand
ATAAAAAGATAATGTGGAATCGCTCCAGAAGACTAGTAGACTGAAACAGAACAAATCAAGAAAGACRATAAGAACACAAAAAAAATCTGGAAAGTATAAGAAAACATTTCTTTGCTTTAAATCTTTTTCTTAATTTCCTTCTAGCTTCAGTCTTAATGTCATTTCTAAACATTTCTGTTATAATCAGGCCTGCACCATTAAACAAGATATTGTTGTGTCTCACATGAAGCCCAGCACTCAGARAACCACCCTCTGCCCAGAGCTGTCCGTGCCACTCCTCACTCTTTGCACAGAGCACGTCTCACTAGAGGTGTTGGGCTCTCTCGACTGGTGAGGAAAGCAGGGGGACTAGATTCATCTATTTCTGGGTGCCCAAATTTGCACAAATCTCAACATATCTGTGTTACCATGATGTTTTAAAGGAGTCCCTAAAACACATAGCTACACTCCCTTTTCATTCCCTCCGCAGTCAACGCAGTGCAACTTCATTTTGGAGGACAACAGGGAGGAGGCTGATCTCACCCCAGGCCAGACCCAGTTRTCTGSRCTTCCCTTTCTAGTCAATGGAAGGAAATAGGTTTTCTCAACTGAGTTGTTTTCAGATACATTTCCTCATGACAAGCTAAAGTCCCATACGAGCCACCTCCAAAATTTCCAGCACTGCATGAGAACACAGCTACTCCAAGGCATCTCAGTCAGCAGCAGGCTCTCTATGYTGTCACATGAATCAAGCCCCAAAAGGAGATTCTTGTCCTAAGTTGAARTCTTCTCAGAAAATAACTCAATGCAATAATTGACAAAAATCCTCGTTTCCAAAACTTCACACGTTTTTCACCTTTGCCAAATAAGTTTTCGTTCTTAATAACTGGTAGCACCATGTTCGTGCACTACAGTAACCATGGCTATGAAGCATGGCAGGGA
>NW_020448935.1:0-1909 GCF_003343035.1 Apteryx rowi | reverse complement strand
TTTGGGAGAGCAGCTTGGGAACAGGTGGGGGTGCCATGGCCACCCCACAAGTCCCTGCTGACCCCAAGCATTTTTCTCTGAGCGGTGGGGGGCAGTGCTGGGGGCAGTCCAGCAGGGCCATCTCCCCCAGCCCCCTCCCAGCCACACACCTCTGCTGCCCAGCACCGGCAGGCCCAGAGCTGCTCTGCCCCTGGCTGCCCTGTGCCCCCAGGGCTCCTCAGCCCTGTGGAGTGACATGCCGGGGCCCAGCCCGGCCCCACAGAGAGCAGCCCCTGGCTGGCCGCGGCCCAGCCCTGCTGCCCACAAAATGGCGCCCATCACAGGGGGAGGGGGAGGGGGCAGAGCTGGGCACCAGGGCAGGAGGCCATAATGTCTCCATGGCAATGCCCCGGTGCTGCCCTCCTATTGGCTGGCAAGATGAGGGCAGGGATGAGTTCGACTGACAGCTCTGTCAGGCAGTTGGAGTGCAGCAAGCGGAAAAAAGCTGTGGAAGTGGAGTGGGAGCAAAGCTGAAGCGAGGGAGTGGGCGAGAGCAGGTGTGAGTGGGGCTGGCGGGGCTGCGGGCACCTCCAGCTGCCAGCGGGTGCCCTCCCGCCGGGGCGGGGGCAGCGGTGTTGGCCCCGGGGCTGCTTTTCTGCAGGAGCTGCAGCAGGGGCTGGTGGGGCCGTGAGCACGGCACAGAGCGACCGGGGACAGAGCGGGCAGCTGCTCTGCAGCCAGACGTGGCGGCCTGCCCCGAGCTGCTGGGCCGGGATGGCTGCTGGGGTTGGGGGCAGGAAGCTTTGCCCCTGCTGGGGGTCGGAGAGCCATTTGGAAGCGTTTCCCTGAGCTGCTGCTGCCACCAAAGCCCCAGGTGCTGCTCTGAGCTGTGTTTGGGAGCTGCTGGGCAAAGTGTGAGCAGGCCACTGGTGTCCTCGCGAGGGGCCCTTTCCAGTGGTCTCGTTTGTTGTGAAAACGGCATTTCCGAGTGGCTCTGAGAGAGGCTGTCCCCACATGTCACGCTGTGCCTTAGCTGTTGTTTTTGCTTCCTGCCTCTTGCTTTGCCCTGAGACCTGTGACCCTGGCAGCAGCATGAAGAATGTTTCCAGAGCAGGTCTGTAAGTGTGAGCTGTTTTGCTTGTGAAGGGCCTTGAAGGTGGATGAACGGCCAGTGCTCCCACTTGCCATTGTTATTTCCATCCTCCTAGGTCAGGGTGAAGAGTTGCTGACCTGTGGCTCTGCTGGTTTCCCCAGCTGAGATGCTCTGGCCTGAGTCCTTCTGCGTGTCTCCAATTGTCAGGGCATAAAACAGGAGAATGCTGGTTGTCCTGGATGTGTAGAGGATTGGCTGGTTTTGTTCAGCACTGGGGAAGGAACCAGACCTGTGAGTTCTGGGAAGGCTTCTCCCTCTGCCTGGGACATGAGGCCCTGGTGTCTTCAGCTTCCTAATTGCTCATCCCATGAAATCATCTTTTTCAAAACTGTTGCCAATAGTTACTTGCAGACCTTTTTCCAGTCCCTAAATTTTATGGTCTAGGTGTAGAGACTACCTGGGCAAAAGCTAATCTTCTTTTGGGGTAGTCACTGGTCCGTTAAGGGTGTTTTGCTGCACTATGAGCATTGTGAAGCCACGAGGTGAACTCTCACGACTGCTGAATCCAGCTCTGCCCTGGTGTTGGCCCACAGACTCTGCCCTGGGCCATGTTATGTCTCCACACGCTCTCCTCTGTCGCGGTCTGCGGGAGTAGTGGGAAAGAATCATACGCAGTCACAGAATGCAGATTCAAYTCCAACTTTATTCAGCAATGTGCCCATCTTATATATGTTTGTGCAGTCATGGCATGCAGGCACGCGGCACCTTGGCCACTTTGATCGGTTAGTGCTACACTTTGATCGGTTAACGGTTAGCTGCTATGAAGCACGCGGCGTT
>NW_020448934.1:2981-4495 GCF_003343035.1 Apteryx rowi | reverse complement strand
TCTACCTAGAGGTGCAACTACAGAGGTAGAGAACTCACCCTGCAGAAAAGCCTGCATTTCTCCCCTCAACACTGAGAGGATCCAGGCAATGGACTTGTGTTAATGTGGTTAAAGGTGGATGCAAAGAACTTCAGGGGGAATGTAGCTATGCTTGAGGCAGTGCCTCCCAGGCTGCCCTTACACTCAATGGGGAGAAGGACGTGTTCACCAGTCTTCTTTTAAATGGTCCAGAAAGCACAAGTGACTCCTGTCCCAGAGACATTTGCTCTGTGCTTGAAATGGGGCCTGAGGTTATAGGTTTTTAGGATAATTCAGGCTGAAAGGACCACAGGCTGCCTGTAGCCCAACCTGCTGCTCACAGCAGGGTGAGATGGAGGGTAAGAAATCCAAAAGTGCCCTTGCCAAAGGACTTCTGGGGTGATAGAGCAGGAGAAGATAGTAGAGAGTTGACAGTGTAGTATAAGTCCCATGGACAAAAGGGTTTCTTTTTTGCTTTCTACCAAGAACTAAATCCTCAGCTCTCCAGAGAGAACAACCTGGGACACTAACTTTGCCACTAACATGGAGGTGGAGAAGTTGCTGAGTCCCTTATAGACATAGGCTGGTGCAAAGGCCACCACCCCAATGGCCCCAGACCCCCAAGCATGCCTGCCTTCTTGCTGGGCACCTCCCAGCCCCAAGCAGGAGGTGTGCAGGAAACAGAGTGGGGTCTGCAGGCTGCAGCCCTGGCCACCGAGCAGGTGTGGTGGGACCCTGCTCCTCTAGATGACACTGGGCTCTCCTGCATTTCCCCAGGGTGAAGCCTATGACCCCTCTGGCTGGGAATACAGCCGAGCAGGGAGGGCCAACATGGGAAACAAGATCTCTGTGACAAGAGAGGGGAGGGCAGAGGGGGATCTGCTCATGCCCTGGGCACTGATTCCCTCCCTGCAGCCAGTACAGCCCTCCTGATGCCCTGTAACCCATGAGACCAGGAGATGGGACACCCATCTGCTCTGGCTCCAAAGATTTCTCAGCCCTTCAGACCCAGGATGCAAAGCACCAGTCTGGGGACACCTCAGCAGTTGAAGGGCCTGAATGCCTGGCATGTTCCTGAGAAATTTTCTGCAGTCTCCCTGCACTGCTTTGACTCCTGTTGCCCCTGGAGCACAGACTCCTTTGGAGGATGAGCTCTCTCACTGTGTGACTCTGAGGACAGGCTTGACCAGGCAGTACAAATGCCAGCAAGGCCTCAACCCCACAACAGTGTCCCCTGTCCAGGACTCCACTTTCCAGCCCCTTCCTCCTAGAGGATTTAGGTTGTGAGGGACTGCTGGAGACCTGCAGGATCACGATCAGCTCTGAGTTGGGCTATCTTTACAGGTAGATCAAGTTGGTAAGTAGCAGGTGTGAGAAGAGAAGACCTCCAGCAGCTCCTTTCTACACCCTGGCAGGGAGTGATGCACCCAGAGGTGCTCCTGAGAGATGATGGTGACACAGGAAAGGCAGCACCATGAGCTGTGATGCTGGGCACC
>NW_020448934.1:0-1298 GCF_003343035.1 Apteryx rowi | reverse complement strand
AGGAGAGGAGGGGGGCTTCAGGTAGGCAAAAAATGCGGTGCTGATGTACAGGGAGACCACAGCCAGGTGAGGGAGGCACATGGAAAAGGCTTTGTGCCGGCCCTGCTCAGAGGGGATCCTCAGCACAGCAGTGAAGATCTGCACATAGGACAGCACTATGAAAACAAAACACCCAAAGAATAAACAGGCACTAACCACAAGAAGCCCAGCTTCTGTGAGGTAGGAGTCTGCGTGGGAGAGTTTGAGGATCTGGGGGATTTTACAGAAGAACTGGTCCACGACATTGCCTTGACAGATGGTATGGAAAATGTGTTAGCAGTGTGCAGCACAGCATTGAGAAAACTACTGCCCCAGGCAGCTGCTGCCATTTTGACACACGCTCTGCCACCCATGATGGTCCCGTAGTGCAGGGGTCCACAGATGGCAATAAAGTGATCATAGGACATGATACTGAGAAGAGAAAACTCTCCTCCAAACAAGAACACTACCAGGAAGACCTGCACAGCACAACCCAAATAGGATATGGCCCTGGTGTTGCTCAGGGAATTGATCACGGATTTGGGGACAGTGGTGGAGACGGAGCCAAGGTCGAGGAAGGAGAGGTTGAGGAGGAAGAAGTACATGGGGGTGTGGAGGTGGTGGTCGCAGGTTACAGCTGTGATGATGAAGCCATTGCTCACGAGGGCAGCCAGGTAGATGCCCAGGAAGAGTGAGAAGTGCAAGAGCTGCAGGTCCTGTGTGTCGGCGAATGCCAGGAGGAGGAACTCATTGAGGGGGCTGCTGTTGGACGTTTTGCTCCCTCGAGGCATGGGCGACTGTCAGAAGAAGAAAAGACATTGAGAAGTTAGGAGAGAGTTTTCAGGCAAAATGCCCCCCAAATGTTCCAGTTCTCATGCAACCCCCCACTTTGCCTCTCTCTTCATTGAGAGGATCTCTGTGCAGTTCCCTTGCTTGAGCTACAATTTACACTGGTGGAGTGTGTTATGAGGACCAGGGATTTCTGCCCATGAGCTCCAGAGGAGTCAGTCCGGCTGTATAGTGGTGGGATACATGGGAATGGGGGTCACCAGCTCGGACAGTCAGTTCCTCTCAGGTGAAACCCACTGGGCATGGGAAAGGGCTTTTCAGCATCTGCACCACCACTTCTAAAGAATGAGGGTTGAGGAACAGAGTTTGGGAGATTTTTTAACAGTGTTTATTTTCTTTGAGATGCCCCTGTCACCCCTGCGGAGTGATCCTCAAAGGTAGCAATTCTCAGCATTTCTACTGTGAATCCTGAGAAAAATGGATTCCCTGTC
>NW_020448933.1:2421-4507 GCF_003343035.1 Apteryx rowi | reverse complement strand
CCAGGACCGCGCAAGGGGCACGAGGGGCACAGGGATGCGCAAGGGGCACAACGTGTGCAAGGGGAAAGGGGACGTGGGGACGTGCAAGAGCACAGGGTGTGCAAGGGGTGTGCATGGGCACGGGTGAGCCCAGGAGCGTGCAAGGGGCATGCAAGGGGCGTGCACAGGCACAGAGCGTGCAAGGGGGCATGCACGGGCACGGGCGAGCCCAGGAGTGTGCAAGGGGCGTGGGGGCGTGCAAGGGGAGTGCAAGGGGCATGCAAGGGGCATGCACAGGCACAGGTGAGCCCAGGAGCATGCAAGGGGCGTGCAAGGGGCATGCACGGGCACAGGGGAGCCCAGGGGCGTGCAAGGGGCGTGCAAGGGGTGCAGGGGCGTGCGAGGGGCGTGCGGGGGGCCCGGCTCACCCGGCCGCCCGGGTCCCGGCCGCAGAAGCTGCGGGAGCTGCAGAACTTCAACACGCTGATGGCCGTGGTGGGGGGGCTCTGCCACAGCTCCATCTCCCGCCTCAAGGACACCCAGGCCCTGCTGCCCCCCGAGGTGGCCAAGGTGGGCTGCTGGGAGGCCACTGGGAGCGCTGGGAGGCCACTGGGAGGGTCCTGGGGGGCCCTGGGAGGGACTGGGAGAGCACTGGAAGGGGCTGGAGGGGGTGCTGGGGGGTATTGGGATGGACTGGGAGCACTGGGATGCATGGGGAGCACTGGGCTGCACTGGGGCTGCACTGGGCTGCACTGGGGATGCAATGGGGATGCAATGGGCTGCACTGGGGGCACTGGGCTGCACTGGGAGCACTGGGTTGCACTGGGGGCTCTGGGCTGCCTGGGGCTGCACTGGGGGCACTGGGGATGCAATGGGCTGCACAGGGCTGCACTGGGAGCACTGGGCTGCACTGGGAGCACTGGGGATGCACTGGGGATGCAATGGGCTGCATTGGGCTGCATTGGGAGCACTGGGGGCACTGGGCTGCACTGGGAGCACTGGGAGTACCAGGAGCACCGGGTTGCACTGGGAGCACTGGGCTGCCTGGGGCTGCACTGGGAGCACTGGGAGTACCAGGAGCACTGGGTTGCACTGGGAGCACCAGGTTGCACTGGGCTGCACTGGGAGCACTGGGTTGCACTGGGCTGCACCGGGAGCACCAGCTTGCACTGGGAGCATGGGGCTGCACTGGGGCTGCACTGGGGATGCAATGGGCTGCACTGGGAACACTGGGAGCACCGGGTTGCACTGGGAGCACTGGGCTGCACTGGGAGCACTGGGAGCACCGGGAGCACCGGGTTGCACTGGGAGCACTGGGAGCACTGGGCTGCACCGGGAGCACCAGCTTGCACTGGGAGCATGGGGCTGCACTGGGGCTGCACTGGGGATGCAATGGGCTGCACTGGGCTGCACTGGGAGTACCAGGAGCACGGGGCTGCACTGGGGATGCACTGGGGCTGCACTGGGCTGCACCGGGAGCACTGGGTTGCACTGGGAGCACGGGGCTGCACTGGGGATGCAATGGGGATGCACTGGGCTGCACCGGGAGCCCCGGGAGCCCTGGGATCAGCGGCGCGGCCCGGCAGGCGCTGGGGGCCATGGCGGAGCTGGTGTCGGCGCGGGGCAACTTCGGCGCGTACCGGCGGGCGTTCGGCGCCTGCCGCGGCTTCCGCCTGCCGCTGCTCGCCGTGCACCTGAAGGACCTGGCGGCGCTGGACGCGGCGCTGCCCGGGCGCCTGCCCGGCGGCCGCCTCAACCTGCCCAAGCTGCACGGCCTCTACCAGCACGCGCTCGACCTGCGGGCGCTGCAGCGCCTGCCGCCCCCCTTCCGCGCCGACCCCCACCTCCTCCGCCTGCTCTCGGTGAGCGGCGGCGGGCTGGGCCGGGGGGTGCGTGCAAGGGGGAGTGTGCGAGGCAGGGGTGTGCAAGGGGCAGAGGTGTGCGTGCAAGGGGAAGGGGTGTGAAAAGGGCAGAGGTGTGCGTGCAAGGGGAAGGGGGCTGCATGCAAGGGAGCATGCAAGGGAGGGGTGTGCAAGGGGCAGGGGGCTGCCTGCAAGGGGAGGAAGGGGGCTGCGTGCAATGGGGAGTGTGCGAGGGAGGGGCGTGC
>NW_020448933.1:0-1332 GCF_003343035.1 Apteryx rowi | reverse complement strand
CGCCGGCCGCCGCGCGCAGCAAACGCTGGAGGTGAGCGTGCGAGAGCGGCATGGAGGGGGCTGGTGTGCAAGGGGGGGATGCACAGAGCCAGCGTGCAAAGGGGAAGGTGCACAACCGGTGTGCAAGGGGGCACGTGCAAAGCCGGTGTGCAAAGAGGGCCGTGCACCAGCGTGCAAGGGGGGGAACATGCAGAGCCAGTGTGCAAAGGGGAAGGTGCACAACCAATGTGCAAGGGGGCACGTGCAAAGCTGGTGTGCAAAGAGGGGCATGCACCAGCATGCAAGGGGAGTCTGTGCACAGGCAGCGTGCAAGGGGATGTGCACCGGCGTGCCGGAGGGGGGGATGTGCACGGCCAGTGTGCAAGGGACAGGCGTGCCCAGCGTGTAAGGGGCCGCGCGGCAGCGTGCAAAGGGGCAGGCGCACGGCCGGCCCGCAGGGGCTGTGCACGGCGAGCGTGCAACAGCGGGAGCCCGAGCCGAGCGCCGGCGTGCAAAGGAGGAAGAGGAGGAGGAGGAGGAGGAGGAGGAGGAGGAGGAGGAGCTGGTCTTCGCCGGGGGCGGCCCCTGGGGAGCCCGCCGGGACGCCGGGACGCAGACGGAGCCGATGGTGCCCGCCGGCGCCGGCACCGCCGCGCTGCTGGCGCAGCTGGTGCAGCTGCGGGAGGTGAGAGCCCGAGGGTGCCAGGTCCCCGTGCAAGGCCCCCGTGCAAGGCCCCCGTGCCACGTGCAAGGTCCCTGTGCCATGTGTGAGGCCCTCGTGCAAGGCCCCCGTGCAAGGCCCCGGTGCCACGCGCGAGGCCCTTGTACGACACCCTTGTGCCACGTGCGAGGCTCCGTGCGAGGCCCCCGTGCAACATGCAAGGCCCCTGTGCCACGTGCGAGGCCCTTGTGCCATGTGTGAGGTCCCCACGCAAGGCCCCCATGTGAGATCCCCATGCCACGTGCGAGGTCCTCGTGCGAGGTCACCGTGCCACACGCGAGGACCCTGCGTGAGGCCCCCGTGCCACGTGCGAGGTCCCCGTGCCACGTGCAAGGTCCTTGTGCAACATGCAAGGCCCCTGTGCGAGGCCCCCGTGCCATGTGCAAGGTCACCATGCCACATGCGAGGTCCCCGTGCAAGGTCCTTGTGCCGTGTGTGAGGCCCCCGTGCAAGGCCCCCGTGCCACGTGCGAGGCCCCCGTGCCACATGCGAGGTCCTCGTGCAACATGCAAGGCCCCTGTGCGAGGCCCCCATGCCATGTGCAAGGTCCTCGTGCCACGTGCAAGGTCACCATGCCACATACGAGGTCCCCGTGCAAGGTCCTCGTGCCACGTGCAAGGTCCCCATGCAAC
>NW_020448932.1:1863-3365 GCF_003343035.1 Apteryx rowi | reverse complement strand
GAGGTTGAGGGACCTGGGCTTCTTTATGCTGCTGAAGTGGAGGCAAAGGGCAGTAGAGTAGGAGCCTGTGACTGCTTGAAGGGGGGTTTCAGAGATGATGGAGCTTCTCTTGGTAGTGGGAAAGAGAATGAGAAGGAGAAAAAGCCACCAAGAGCATCTTGTGGGGTTTAGCTGTGACATTAGGAAAAGAAAATGTCACTCGAAGGGTAGTGCTGTGGTGCTAGAGGTCACCCAGAAGGAGTCTGTGTTGAGCCCCTGGCTTGGTGTTTCAAGGAAAAACAGGTGAGGACAGGAAGACATCAGGAGAGGTGGGGAGATCCCAGGGTGAGAGCAAGGTGGGGAAGCAGCTTGGGTGTGTACAGTCTACAGGGAAACAGGAACAGGAATGGGAAATCATAGGACATCTGTGGTGGAGATGGCCAAGGGCACAGCCAAGGCTGAAAGCTCCCAACACAGCTAGGYCTTTGTCCTCTTGGCTATGGCTGGTGTCTTTCATTGCCACCAAGGCCCACAAGAAGATGTTGTTTCCGTAAAGCACTGTGGTCTTCCTGCCTCCTTGTCCCTTGGGAGACCAGGAGGTGCTGTATCATGGTCCTGCACTCGGCCTTGGGCACCGCCCACCCACACACTGCCCCCAGGAAGAGCCCTGAGCAATGTGTGATGGAAAGCACCACCCTTCCCAGGAGCTGACTGTCAGTGCTGGTCACTCTGCCTGATAACACACATCAAGGTGGACTTGGCATCACAGCCACCCTCACATTGCCTTTGCCCACCTGCAATCAGGGCCTCCAACTTTCGGCTCTAATCAGCCCTTCGGGAGGCTTTGTTGGTAATGGCCCTCAGTGGGACATGTTAACGCTCCAAGAAACTTTGGGATTTTCTTCTGACTTTAACTTCTTGAGAGGTTTGTTCAGTTCCTTCTCAGCATCTGAGGTTCATGGGTCAGCAGCAAAGACACCCAAGGGGTCATTAAAATGCAAAATACCCTAAGGAGCCATGCCTCTCCCCATAATTTTCTTCACTTCGTCAATTCTTCTGTGGCTACTTGGAAAGTTTGCAGGAGTGTATTGACATTAGGCAGATTTCAATGAGCACCTGAAAAAGAAAGATGTCTGCTTCTTAAGCTTTCTTTATTCTTGACTTTTCAGAATAAGTCATACCCACATTCCCCAATGCATAATGACCCACAGTGTCTCCTGATGAAGTCTGGACATGTAGGAAAAACATTATTTTTGATAGGAGACATGTATGGACAACCTTCCCCCTCAGCTCCCCAGCCCTGCCAGTTCCCTCATCAGCCACTGGAGACTTAGATCACGGTAGTTAAAATCTAACCTTTTTCCACTCAAGCCTGTAGCTAAATGTTACAGCTCATGTGCACCAATTCCAACCTGCTTTCCTCAGAGAACTAGCTGCAAACAGACACAGGCAATTTCTCTTAATTGCAAACAATCAACAATAAAATTTGGAACAGTTGAATAAAAGATACAAGACACTCCTCA
>NW_020448932.1:0-1237 GCF_003343035.1 Apteryx rowi | reverse complement strand
GGCATGTGGAAATATGTGAGAGATTACTGAGGTTGCATCCATAGCCTAATAGACAGAGCAGTGGAAACACAAGGTCAAGGGCAGTGTTAGAGAATATCGGACTGAAGCTGTCTAGAATTAATCACTTAGCAGAACTTGCTTAGCATTAGTAGCTAAATTTGCTGAATCCTTAGGCCTCAGGCTGTGAACTTTTATTTACATAAGTAAAAGGGGGTCCCAGAGCTGGTTCAAGCTGGAGAGATAAAGAAGTTGCACGGACAGCAGGAGTAGCCAACCTTGAAGATAAGAAGCAGCCTGCCTAGACACAATGAAGGGGCCCAATGAAGAAGGGGAAGACCCCAGACCTAACTATTACTATTGGAGCAAACTATCGCTTAAAGGGTGGGGAATTTAGATTGTAAGGATAAATTGCCCAGGGATTTCTTTGTTCGGGGTCCCTCTTTGGAGGCACCCAGGTCCGCACGTGTATCATTAAATTTTATTTCTCTCCAATCTGACTTCGAACTTCTGCCTCAGCAGGAACCTAGGGTCAGACCCTGTTATGGAGCCTGGCGTGCCTGATTTTCCATAACACTAGCACTGGCCTATCAGGCACTGAGCCACAAGTGACCTCACAACCACAAACAGCAGCCATGGGCCTAGCTCTGGCCTATCAGGCACTGAGCCACAACTGACCTCAGAATCACAAACAGTGATATCGTGTTTCCTTGTTGGCTGTCGTTTATAGATGCAGAACTGGCCTAACAGCGTGTATCAAAGGAAGTTGCTTGCTGCTTGCCTATCCCATTCAGAGGAAGTAGTGACTTCACAGTGTTCATCAAAGCTACGTGCCATCTGCTGGCCTATTATACAGGAAGGCAAGAATGACCTCACAACCACAAACAGCAGCCATGTGCCCACCACTGGCCTCTCAATACTGAAACAAAAGTGACCTCACAGTCTGCACTGAAGCCACGTGCCTGCTCCTCACCTAGCACGGACTGAGGCACACCATCCCCAGAAGCACAAACAGCACTAATCTCCACACTGCTGCTCTACCAGGTGCTCCTGCACCTGTACAAAAAGAAGCAATGTGTCTGCTGGTGGCCTAGGAGATACTGAGCCCGAATGACTTCACAAACACAAACATCAGCAATATGCATCGAGCTGGTCTGTCAGGTGCTGAGGCTGAAGCGAGAGGAGAGGAGAATCTCACCTGGGCCACTTGCATGTCCCTTGATTACGCTGTTAGCACTCC
>NW_020448931.1:5608-6581 GCF_003343035.1 Apteryx rowi | reverse complement strand
TCCCGGACGCTGGGGCCCCTCTGCCTCGGCGGGAACACGGGGGTTCGCTGCAGGCCGTTTTGGGGGTCCCGGACGCCGGGTTCCGTCTGCCGCGATGAGGGCGGGAGGGTCCCGCTGGGCCTCTATGGGGGATCCCGGACACCGGGGCTTCCTCCAAGCTCACTGGAGTGGGGGGGTCCCCGGGGGGGCCCGAACACCGGGGCCTTTTCCAGCCCCCCTAGTGCAGGGGAGGACACTGGGGTCCTTCCAGGCCTTTTGGGGGGGGGCTCGGACTCCGGGGCTCTTCCAGCCCCCCTGGTGCAGAGGAGGATACTGGGGTCCTTCCAGGCCTTTTTGGGGGGGGGCCGAACTCCGGGGCTTTTCTAGCCTCGTGGTGCAGGGGAAGACACTGGGGTCTCTTCTAGGCTATTTTGGGGGGGGCGCGGACTCCGGGGCTCTTCCAGGGGAGGACACTGGGGTCTTCTCCAGGCTATTTGGGGGGGGGGGGCTGTACACCGGGGCCTTTTCCAGCCGCCCGGTGCAGGGGAGGACACTGGGGTCCTTCCAGGCCTTTTTGGGGGGGCCCGGACTCCGGGGCTCCCCCCAGGTGGGGGGCAGAGGGCGCTGGGGCTCCCCGGTCTCCGGTCYGAGCGCGCTGACGGCGCCGTCCCCAGGCTCCCGGCACCATGGCGGAGAACGACGTGGACAACGAGCTGCTGGACTATGAGGACGACGAGGTGGAGAACCAGGCGGGGGGCGACGGCGTGGACGTGCCCTCCAAGAAGGACGTCAAGGGCTCCTACGTCTCCATCCACAGCTCCGGCTTCCGCGACTTCCTGCTCAAGCCGGAGCTGCTCCGCGCCATCGTCGACTGCGGCTTCGAGCACCCCTCGGAAGGTGGGGCGGGCGGCGGGGGGCCGGCGGGCGGGGGGCGGCCCCGGTGCGGGCGCCCGGCTCCTCACGCGGCTCCTCTGGCCCCGCAGTGCAGCACGAG
>NW_020448931.1:0-1158 GCF_003343035.1 Apteryx rowi | reverse complement strand
GTGGGGCGCTCCAGTCCCATGATGCCCCGGGAGCCCAGTTGTGGGGCGCTTGTATCCCATGATGCCCCAGGAGTCCAGTTGTGGGGCACTCGTATCCCATGATGCCCCGGGAGTCCAGTTGTGGGGCACTTGTATCCCATGATGCCCTGGGAGCCCAGCTGTGGGGTGCTCATATCCCATGATGCTCTAGGAGCCCTGCTATGGGGTGCTCCAATCCCATGATGCCCTGGGAGCCTAGCTATGGAGCACTCATATCCCATGATGCTCTAGGAGCCTAGTTGTGGGGCACTCGTATCCCATGATGCTCTAGGAGCCCAGCCGTGGGGCACTTGTATCCCATGATGCCCTGGGGGCCCAGCCGTGGGGCGCTCCAATCCCATGATGCTCTAGGAGCCCAGCCGTGGGGCACCCATATCCCGTGATGCCCCGGGAGCCGAGCAGCGGGCCGGGGGGCCGGCGGCGGGGCCGGGGGGGGCGCTGACCCCGCTCTCCCCCCAGCCCATGGAGATCTTCGTGGACGACGAGACCAAGCTGACGCTGCACGGGCTGCAGCAGTACTACGTCAAGCTCAAGGACAACGAGAAGAACCGCAAGCTCTTCGACCTCCTCGACGTCCTCGAGTTCAACCAGGTGCCGCCGCCGCCGCCGCTGCCCGGGGGGGCTCCGGAGGGACCTGGGGGGCTCCGGGGAGGGACCTCGGGGTCCCGGAGGGTTTTGAGGGGCTCCGGAGAGGGACCCCAACCTCCAAGGGGGTCTTGGGGGGCTCCGGGGAGGGACCTCAGTGTCCTGGAGGGTCTCAGGATGGTCCAGGGAGGGACCTCGGTGTCCTGGAGGATCTCGGGAGGCTCCGGGGGGGGTTTCCTAGTGTCCAAGGTGGTTTTGGGGGGCTCCAGGCAGGAACCTCGTTGTCCTGGAGGGTCTCAGGAGAGCCTAGGGAAGGACCTTGGTGTCCTAGGGGGCTTAGGGGCCTCCAGAGAGGGATCTTGCTGTTCCAGAGGGTCTCAGGAGGCTCTGGGGAAGGACCCTGGTGTCTGAGATGGTTTTGGGGGGCTCCAGAGAGGCACCTTGGCGTCCTGGAGAGTCTCGGGAAGGTCTAGGGAAGGATCTTGGTGTCCAAGAGGGTTTTGGGAGGCTCCAGAGAGGGATCCCAGTGTCCAG
>NW_020448930.1:1218061-1278583 GCF_003343035.1 Apteryx rowi | reverse complement strand
GGAGATATTCAAAACGCACCTGGATGCAATCCTGTGCAATGTGCTCTAGGTGACCCTGCTTGAGCAGGGGGGTTGGACTAGATGATCTCCAGAGGTCCCTTCCAACCTCAGTGATTCTGTGATTCTGTGAAATAAATAAAGGTGAAATACAAGTACAGCAGGAAAACAACTGTTTGGAGAAATTACACTGAAAAGATCTTGAAGCTGTAGTGGAATACACGCTAACATAAGTAAATGCTATCGTACACTGCAAGAAAAATAACATCACATTGGTAATAATAAGCAGGCATACTGTATGAAAGACAAATAAGGGAATACCTTCCACTCTGAAGAAAATGTGACTTCAGCTAGAGTTCAGTTCTACACGCACACAGGAAAGATAGGGCACATTTGGGGATGATCTAGAGGTCAGCAACAAACCTGATCTTAAAATCAAAGATAAAAACCCAGCCAGAAAAATTGAAATCATTGTTTTTCCTTTTCATCTGGGAGAATAAAAGTAGATGGCTACACTAAGTTTTAAATATGTACAAAATACAAAAAGGAGAAGGAGAAGGTGAAGGAGAGGAGAGGCGAGGTGAGGTGAGGAGAGGCGAGGCACAACAAGAAAGCATTTTCCTTAAGGTCTGTGTTTAGTTGATTTTAAGTCATAAACCCAACTGATAAATTTATATGACAAGGTCCTGAAAATGCAATGTCTAGCTACAGTTTATATGCTGTAGAGAAAAAGAAATTGTGCTGTTTCCCTGATTAAAAAAAAAGGTTGATATTTTGTTTTAACTGAAAATCAAATAAATACAGAGGTACTCCCCTGCTTTTATAATAAAAAATAAATAAAAAATTAAATTTCAGTTCTAATTTCTGTGGAACTGCCTTGCCTCTTGCATATATATTTTAATCCTACAGTTTTATCCGTAGTAAGGGCCATTTTAAGTTTTATCATGCACATATGGGAAGAATTTGTAGTCCAGAGAGAGCTTCACTGATTTTATTTATGTACTCCAAGTAAAAGGAATTAAAAAAATAATCAACATAAAAAACACCAAGGACATATTTTATGTGTTTTGAGAATCTATTATTATATAAAATTATTGCTGACACCTAACTGCCCTGATCCATTTACATTTACATAGTAGATGTGGAGGGAACATTCAAATAAAAATAAGTCTTCAGCAGTCCGGGTAGGTAGCAGAGTGCTTTTTTCTAATTTAATGGGAAATATGGGAAAAATATTTTTTTGTGTATGCCTTTTTGGTGAGCATTTATTACAAATTCTACTTAATGAAAATTTAACATTCATGAACTGTTAAAAAAGAAAACCTGATGGATTAAAGATAGAGGAAAAAAAGATTCTTTTATTATGTAAATGTTTTGTTATGTGTATTGGAAGTTTAAAGGAATTGATTTTAGGAATATTTTCAGAGAAAAAAAGATTCTTTCTCATATAGAGTCTGTTTTGAAATTACATGAGGCTTAGTCTAGGAAAAGTCAGTCGATGACAGACGGCTATATTCATCCAACTTTCACCATCTCAGAGGAAAAATGACCCATTCCTTTATTATTCATTTCAGCTGAGAATGTCTTGTTTTTTGAGTGCGGTATGTACAAGAACTGAACTGTGATTCAGTTAAATTTTGGTTCTTCCTTTGGAAACATGGAAAAGCAGACCTCAGCTACTGTTCTCCATGGCAAATCTGTTCAGTGTAAATAATAAATGCCAGTAAAACCAAAGTAAGTATGCTAGTTAAGCTTAAAGTTTGCACAGATTTTTTTCTTACTCATGGACCATTGCAACAGGAAAAGACTATGGATTAGTTTGTTTGACTGGATAAACTAATACTGCTTAGTAATGCACACAGGTCTGGAATACAGACCACTTATTTCTTGCACTATGTCAGTAATATTGCAGGGAAAGCATGAGGATATTGCAGTCTGCATAATACAACTTAATAAAATCGTCTATACCAAAACCTGAAAAAGGTAGGTACTACTGGGGTACTTCAGAGAAAGCCCCGTCCAACCTGGAAGCTGTTCCATGTGTCTGGATGTCTCAGGCAACTTCAGTGGTTCTAGAAGACTGTCAAGTGCTTTTAAGGCAGACGTCTGCTTCTAGGTATCTAATAGCTAATATGCTTGAGCACGTATWAGGTCAAAATGCTGAGCCAATAACAGTGCTGAACACCTCCATCCACAATATCACAGAATAGCTGACACTGGAAGGGGCCACTGGAGATCATCTAGTCCAACCCCCCTGCTTAAAGCAGAGTCAACTGGAGCAGGTTGCTCAGTACTGGGTCCAGTCAGGTTTTCCATGCCTCCAAAGATGAGGCTCCACAACCTCTCTCAGCAACCTGGCCCATCCAGTGTTTGACCACCCTCACAGTAAAAATTTTTTTTTTTTTATGTTTAAGTGGAATTTTCTGTGACTCAGTTTGTGCCCATTGCCTCTTGTCCTGTCTCTGGGCATCACTGAGAAGAGACCAGCTCCATCTTTTTTACTTCCCGCATCAGGTACTTATACACATTGATGAGATCCCCCTGGAGGCTTCTCTTCTCCAGGCTGAACAGTCCCAGTTCCCTCACCTTCTCATACAACAGATGTTCCAGTCGCTTCATTGTCTTTGTGGCCCTTTGCTGGACTTGCTCCAGTAGCTCCATGTCTCTCTTGTGCTGGGGAACCCAATGTTCCAGGTGTGGTCTCACCAGGACTGAGTAGAGGGGAAGGATCACCTCCCTCAATCTGCTGGCTACGCTCTTCCTAATGCAGCCCAGGATACTGTTGGCTGCCTTTACTGCAGCTCATTGCTGGCTTATGGTCAATTTATCCACCAGGATACCCAGGTCCCTCTCTGTAAAGCTGCTTTCCAGATRGCCAGCTGCCAGCCCGTAGTGGTGCGTGGGATTATTCCTCCCCAGGTACAGGACTTTGCATTTTGCTGAACTTTCTGAGATTGCTGTTAGTCCATTTCTCTGGCACAACCATCTGGTGCGTCAGCCACTCCTCCCAGTTTTGCATCCACATGGAAGGAGGCTGATGCTGTGGATTTCTGTTCAGTATTGGTGGTTCTCCTTAACGCATGCTCATACATAAACATAYGTACTGTGTATTAGATTATACAGAATATATGCGTATTTATATAAATTGGTGTCCATATATGCATAGATATACATGGTGGTGGGGTAGGTAAGTACATGGGACTTGAATAGGTTTTAGGTAAATGTGTCTCATTTTAAACACATTTTAGAAAGTGTCAGTGCCATTCATATTCCACAGACAATGGAGAGAAAGAAATATGTTTACGGATGCTGAGTTTGAGTCTGATCACCAGTGAGTGCAAAGGACAGCCACAGGAGCAACAGCTCACCACCAATCTTCTTCTAGTCCTATCAGTTCTTGAGAAAGCCTTGAGATTGCCATACACAGCAACAATGCTCAATGAAGCAAACACATATTGTTTGGCAGCTAGCTGAGCCAAGCACACATACTTTGACAATAAACTATAGTGAAGATGGTATTAAAATGCCTCTTTGCCCCTACCCAGTGCAATATGAAAGCAAACCTCCTTTTAAAAATTCTTTACACCACAAGAATTCTACACGTCTTTAGGGTCAGATATTCAAAATTCAGAAGTCAGTCCCACTTTGATGAGCACTTTTAATTAAATAGTACCTAAATGTGATCTGGGCTTTCTTGATTATCCCTTAATAAGTCATTCCAATCAACACCAAATCTACAAAATAAACTATACTAAAGGCCCTTAGTAAAAGAGTTTGAACATCATAACCATGAAGCAGGAGGTAAAATTTGGGTTTATATAGAAGCAAATGGATCATTAGGCTGAAATAACTTTAGAGATGAGATTTAGACATATTGGACAGAAAAGATATAGATGGGTAGACACAGTGCAGAGATGGAGAGATGAAGCAATAGATACAGCAGATAGTTAGATTCTTATGAAATAGACTTTCCGTGTTTGGTGTGCAGCTGCATAGCACCTGCCTGACATTTACAGCAGATAGCTTTTATTCATTTCATGGGATATTCATCAAAATGTGGTTGAGAGATGGAGAAGATTCCAAGTATGTGTCATCACTTTACTGGCTTGTGCAGCTGTTTCCTAAAGCACACAATGATGTTGTGTTGTTAAGGAAATACACTGTCACCCTGCTAAACAAATAAAGCATTTAGTTTTATTGAATAAAATTACAATAATGATGGGAGATAATAGACTAAAAATACTGTTTATTCAGTGAGAATGGACAAAAACTTTACTGTCCATGAAAAAGAATCACTTCATGTACAGAAAATAAAAATTGTATGATTTAGCTAATATTAATATTCCAGCTACCTTTTTAATAATACTGATGTAAAATACTTACTGACRTAAGTATTGACTAAGGATGAGAACCTGCAGCATCTTTAGCAGTAGAATCCATCAGAGATACCATAGCTTGAACTACAGGAACCAGATAGAAGACTATATCCATAGAGTCTGACAGATAGCGAATAATTATGCTGGGAAATGCACAAGCCTAAGCTAGTTTGCTTTTGCTGGGAAATTGAGCTCATAAATTTCTGAACATACTAAAGTCTCATGATACCCTTTCCCAGGAATAAACCTGTTCTTATTTTGCATCTCTCATTATAAAATACTAAATATACCTCAAAACCTTTTGCTTTTCTAAAGCTTTATTTAAGATATTTCTGATAATGATGATTATGATGAGCCAAACCATCTAAGCCACAGCTCCATAGCACTGTACTGCTAGGTGTAGGAGACCATTTTGCACAGGCAAATCCAGCTCAATGTCACAACATTTTCTTCCTTTTTATTTTATTTCTTTGAATTTTTCAACGGTTGCAAAAAAAAAAGAAGAAGAAGAAAAAAAAGAAACCTTCAGTAGTATTTCCTTTCAAAAGGGCAGCTGGGACCCATTTGCTGTTAATAGTTTCATTTGTAATACTGCATCATAGATTTTTTTTTTTTTTTATGATTGAGCTTATGTTTTGAGTCTGAGATTTCAATTAACCAAAACTTGAAGCAAAAGCTCAGGGAAAAGATACAGGCTTTACACGATTTATATGTGAGGCTGTGTGTTGGYCCAGATTTGATCAAAAGCAGACTTGATTTCTTTTCAAAGGAGGTCCCATTCATGAACTTCACAAGCCTTATGCCAGCCCTGTCACCAGCCTCCCAAACATCTGAGCTGTCCTTGCAGGGGTGGTCACCCGAAAGCAGCTTGTGCCCAGCATTGCCCCGCTCCGGCTTTGTGGTATTACTACACAATGTGGTTGTGCCTCCCCTCCTAGGGAGTAAGGTTCCTATTTTTCTCAGCTAAACCCTGTCCTCGGAGTCAGGAAATGATTCCCATTCGGGCAGTCTTGAAGCCCACACACAAGCTACCACACAGCTGTAGAAGGAGAGCAAAGCAACACCTTAGCCTCTGCCCAGGACTCCCTGGCAGGCTAATATGAGCTCCCCTTGCGTGCGAAGGCATGTGACGTGCTGTCTCCGCCTGGCTGATACAAAGCACCATAGCAGTGCTGGGAGGCAGGGAAGACACAAAGAGGAAGGATTCTACATATGAGAGATATGGGGGAAAAAGTCTTCAATAGATTTATCTTGTTTACTTATTTATTTTAAATTAAAAGAAAAAAATATTCGTGTACAAAGCTGCTGCAGAGGGCTGAATGCTAAACTCCTGATGTAAGCTGTGAGGATGATCTCTCCAATCGCAGCTACAGTGACATGCAGTTACTGAGCCTATCCAGGCCATCTGTGGTGGCAGCTGAAGAAGGGAGTTGAGATGTGCTGTTGTAATTTATGGAGAAAGCTTCACAGGTCCCTGAGAGCCCTCACTGTTCTAAAGGCAGCCTTAACCACTGCAACCACAAGCTTTTCTAACTTAAGCACTCAGTAGCATCCTCTCAATAAATGGATAGTGGATTCAATTTATAATGCAAACTGTCCATTCAAGCCTCCTGCAGCTAACTAAGGAACTCATGAGGGGTGGAACATTTYAGACATTGTCCTTTAGAACAAAGTTGTTAAACTACGACCTCATGGTGCCTCTGTCATTACTATGGCCTAGATCCAAAGGCAATTGAAGCCAACTCCTATTGACTTCAGCGGGCTTTGGAACAAGCCCTCTTCCACTTCACCACAAGGCTATTTTTAATGAATCAAGACTGCCTCATCAGAATCTGTTTTGGCCTTTAAAAATGGAATGTACTGTTGCACTGGAACAGAAACTCTCATCATGATGCCTGGCTATGATATCAGGATGGAAGGGGAGATAAAAGCCTTTTCTTGAATCAAGCTGCTCCTGCAGGAGCTGCCTTTTTCCCTCTTCTTGTTGCTAAAATAGCAGTGCTATTGTTTGCTTTTAGTGGCCGCATCTTTTGGGATTTAGAAATCCATTTCAGTGAAGGGGAGGGCAACCTATGCATACATACACAGGCACACCTGTATATGTGTGCAGTGGTCTCTGTATTTCTGCAGAGGTATTTTATCTTCATTGTCTACAAGTCATGAGTTCCTTATTCAAAATAAATTTTTCACTTATTTATAATCCAGGGCAGATTTCCCAGAAGAGTCCACTATCATATTTCTCTTCACAAACACTTTGTTCATTCCTTAAACATGTAGCAGAACAACTTCCATACTACTTTTTGTGCTCAGGGGAGACATTTTTGACTTTACTGTTTTTATTTCTGTCTTAAAGGATCAAACAATTTCATCATAACACAAACAGGAGACACTGATCAAAAAAATTGAGGAGATGTTTTATTTGTTACTGCAGAGCAGCTGCCCCCAGCAATGTTAAACAGCCCTAAAATAATTAGATTTTTCAAGCATTCTTCTGTCACATTATGATGCAYAAGAAGCAGTAATAGTTTGTATTTCAGACTCTGATTACTGATGTGATGACTCATAACTATAAAAAAATAAGTAAAACATAAAATTGAAGAGTGATCTCTGACTTGAAGATTCAAAATCTGAATAACTCATAGGTTGTTTCATTTTATAATTTTCATTTAGTAAGAAATGCAGTGTTCTAAATTGGAATGAAAACACATTTCAAAATGCTAAAATTTCTTATTCAAAGTTCATTCCAATTTTCAGCTAGCTCTGAAATGTGAAGAGGACCTGTATTTCAAACAGAAAGGTCTTTATCTTGCTGGATATTAACAGAACTCATAAGAGGAAATATTTTGAACTTTCACTGAGCTCTTTGGATGGAAGTCACTATAGAAGTGGAAAATGTTATTATAATAAAGAACAACAGTAATTTCAGGGCCTGATCCAAAATGAGTCAGGATACAGAAAGAGCCCAATCCAAAGCCCACTGGAGTCCATCAAAGTCTTTTCATTGCTTGTTGTGGAATTTGACTCAAATTGTGAATTCCTCATGGTGACATCTGTGCGTCCTTCATTCATTGATGGATGTGGTGAAACAGTGCTGGAGACAATCACAGATAGATGCCATTGCTGCAAAATGACAATTTCCTGGCTTTGTGTGTTTTCTTCAGTTTTTCATGCCATTCTTTGCATGTCATCATTCATCTGTTTCCCATGGCTCCTTTCTGCTTCCTACTTTGATTTGTTTCTCTCTCTTTTTTTTCTTTCACAAGATACAGCAATAGCATATACAATCACATGTGAAACATTATTGTGAAATATGACCAGGCAGACTTTATACTCTGTTTTACTCTGTATTGTTTTATTTCTTTGCAACTATTGAGTTTGCTTTTTTCATTCCATTCAATAAAATACAGGCGAGAATGGTGGAACCCAAAATCCTGTATTGCATTTGTGACAACCTGAAGAATAACACCTCCTCTCCTTTCCCATGTGAGACAGAAGTTTGAGTGGCATCTTTTCCTGCCACTCCTCCATATGTAAATTCTAGTTCTATCTTACATTAGAAATATGCAGAAAAAATGAAAGTGCCGCTGTCTTTTTGCTTTTCACCTCATAGGAAAACACATTAATAGGATTTTGTTCCATTGCTTTGGGAGTAGGGGAGAGTTCAGGTCCAGCTGGTCCACCAAACACGTGCAATATTGTGTGAGGTCAATCTATGTAGGGTTTGCATGAGTACTACTGAGCCTAACTACTGGTCCTCAGTGCATGTATTGTTCTGCAATATCCAGCTCATAGCTAGCCCAAAGGGACTAAGGAATAATACAGTGAACACCTGGAGAACACTAACTTGCCAATACATCCTTGTGAATGTTATCTCCACTTTGATCTACACGAAGTAGGAGCAGGAACAATTTATTTTTGTGCAGGGTGAATGTGTAGGTTTAGAAAGGGCCTCTAGAATCCGGAAACACCATAGTATGGGAGGCTTTTGCAAGATGATTTAGTTCCACTAAAACAATAACAAGACAAAGAGAGTAGASATTTAGTCTTTGGACTTCCCAAGTAAATCTGACTTGGCAGATAACACTGTCTGCTATTTCTTTCCCTTCATAGAAAGCTTTCCTTAAGCACAGCACCTGATATCTGCAAAGACAGCAAGCCTTGTCTCTAACCAGAGAAGTATCCCATTCTGCTTTAAATCCAGTCAACCTGGCACAGCTGGTGTGTCAAACCATCTCACTGTTTGGTTACCACAAAGGGAACAAGGTTATTGCATGTGTCTGCATTAGATCTTCTTCTCTGGGCAAGTAAATGTGTGTTCTGTTGGAGGTTTGACATAAGCCTTTGAAGTAAGGCTTTCCCTTACAAGCCTTATTGAGTCACACTTTTTTTTCTGTTTTTTTCTTTTTCTTTTTTGCCTAAATACCTTTTTCTCAGTGTCTGTTTCTTGAGCTMACTTCACTATCAAGCTTTTGCTGATACTATTTCAATTCTAGATATTTTGTCTCAAAGACTCTGTAAAACAGATCCCACCACCCACAAAATGTAAAGAAGAAGAAACAGGTCCTCCCAGACTTTCTCAGTTAGGCTCTGTCCATCCATTCTGCCTCGGTTGTCCCTTAGGGCATTTAACAAAGATATCTGCGGAGGGGTGGGCTGCAGAAGGGCAGTCTGTCCTTTCGTTCTCAATGCCTTTATTGTAGGCCGTTAGAGGGGCAAGCAATAGCTTCTTCTTCCACTTATTAAGCAAGATTATGTCTCTTTTGTTCACACACAGCCACTTAATAATGAAATGAATAAACAAATGGCAGTTGCTGTGACTGACTCAGTCTTTCCTGCACATGCCTAGCTGAGCCACCCTGCTGCCAGAGCTAGGGTTTGGTAGCTTTGGTAAATTTTATAAAACACAGTAAAAGCCATGAAGACTCACCTAGGTGTCTGCAGTAGGCAGTCCGAATGCACCTCTGAATTTTCCTGAAGGTTTGGGGCAGGTGCTATTGCAACTGCTATATGAGGTTTCATCATGGACTTTCTGAGTCACTGTACGGCAGAGTCAGGAGAGGTTTCCAGAGGTCTCCCAGCCCATCACCAGAATGCCTTTCCTGACAAATATTTGTCCAGCTAGTTCTTAAAACTTCTAACACTGGGAAACCCCAAAATCCTTAGTCTGTGTGGCTCTCCACTACCTTAGTCATTAGCAAATCTTCATTTCTAACTGCATTCTCCCTTGYTGCAGTTTAACCACACTATTTACCCATCAGCTACAGGCAGAATGTATAAGGTACCTTGTAACCTGAGCAGCCTCTCTCTGTGAGGGAAGGGAAGCACTTCAGACCAGCAGGATAGCATGCTATAGTGGGAAACAGTGAGAGTAAAGGAGCACAGAGCCCTCCCAAGCTAATTTTCAGACACCATTGGTTTAGCCAGGGCAAGTACTTAATTTCAAGTGACTTCAAGTTTTGGTTCATAAGGTAAAATATTACAGTTTACGTTTTCAAAGGCTGAATATCTACAGATGTGAGTAATTGACTGGAGAGTGAACATTTTGCAGGAGGAGGCACTCAACACCTAGGCAGTCCTTAGAAGGACTATCCAAGCTGGAGAGTGATGAAGAAAATCCCTTGCTTTTGTCACATAGCCAGCATAGGCCCACTGTGCAGCAGGGACAAAAAGCTACAGCCCTCCAGACAGCCAGGAGTTGGGGTAATCCCAGGTTGCAATAATCATCCAGGTTGGGGTAAAGCCAGGGCTGCAATAATCATCCTCAAATGCCCCACACACTTCTCTCCTGGTAGGCCACAAATTGCAGAATTCCTAAAATACTCAAGTGACTCAAGAAGAAACCATTTTTATTTTCATCCTCTTCCCCAGAACCTCACGACTTTGGGTTAGAAAGGAATTTAGAATACAAAGTAGAAAGGGAAGAGGTGTTTCTTCATAGATCTTACTACTCCAGAAATAATATTATTGGCCATGGCTTTCAGATTTAGGGGATTATACTTTCAAACAAAAATGAATTGAAGATATAAGCATGAACCTTGAATTTAGCCAAAATACATTAGAGAGGTGAGGCCTGACAAAACTATGTTAATGGTAACAGTATGAGTTTAGAATCTATTTTCTGTGAACTCCCTATTCATTAATAAAATACCATCTTGACCTATCAAAATGCTCAGAAACAGATAAATACTAGCGATAAGCAAGTTCTGCAAACAGACACCACATAAAGAATTGAGTACATTTTTGAATAAGATAGCATCAAAGCACTCATCCTTCATCAAGATGTTTGAATGTAATGCATCTGTCTACTTTTAAAGTGATGAATTGATCTAAAAACAAAGATCTGCCAAAAACAATAAAACAAAGGGGACTATAGACTACTTATAAATATACAAAGTGAAGACATATGGCTTCTGACATCAGTGTTTCTGTGGTTATGTTGGAAGAGAGACACAGAAACTAGAAGAAAATGGAAAGAAGGAGTATTACCTAAACTGATACTGATTTAAACTGTAAATGTCCTAAATGGATCTTTTTATATATGGGCTACATCTGGATATATGAAATTCTGAACTGTTGGCTGGAAAAAAGTGCATCTGCATGTCTGATGGTTATAAACAACAATAAATAGAAGAAAAGCAAAGGTGGTCCTATGTGTTTTAGGTGAGTTTAGGCAAATTTGCTTCACAGAGAGCTCAGATGACTGTTTCTAATTAGAGATCAGAACATAAAACACAAATGCTTAACCATTTGCCATTTTTGCTCTTAATCAAATTCACTTATTTCTGTGTACGCCTGTATCAACTTTGTTGTTTCCACTTTCACCAGTATTGGGTCTTTTCCTTAGGAATTCAGCTGCTGAAATACAGAGTGTGTGAAAGACTCTCTGTTTTCATATACCAAAAAAAATAGGTTTTAACCCTTTTTTTTTTCCTTATTTTCTTCAGAAATAACACTTGAAAACAGCAAGTACCTCTTGTCAGCTCAGAAATCAGAATGGAAACCAGCCTCTATAGTAAACAGCCAGGAACATATTTCTCTCCCCAGTCCCACAAAAACAACCACATGAAAGAAAACAGGAAAAAACCCAAATATCTCACATAATTTAAGCATCTAAAAGTTATTCCCAAATGACCTGTGCAGGGAAGCCTGGAATCACACTGGCTTAGACTACTGGGAAACCAGTCCTAGGCTCTTTCATAATCAGTGAACTGAAACAGCAGTTCATCTCATTCTTCTTAGACACTAACTTAGGGTGAGATAAGTTCCCTATGGAGGGACCTATCTCCTTCCACTGACTATAGTGGGAGCCTTTGCTGCCTTAGCTATCTAATTTGTAGACACCTAATTTTGGTGAGATGAACAAATGTGAGAATCACAGGAGAAACTGAACCTCTTTGAGAGAAGGTTCTTCCTGGAGCTCCTCACCACCACTCTGTGAAAGGAATAAATGAATAACTCTGTCTGCAGAGCGGAAGAAATGAAAAACACAAAATATGAATATTCAGAGTGTATGTGTGTGCGTAAGATGGGGAGAGAGAAAAAGATTTTGAAGAGGCAATACTCCCTTGCAAATCTCTGTTTTTTTCAGATGTATCTTCACTGTTGCTACCTATACCCCAATCCCAAGTCTGATGTAGGATGGGAATTTGCTGTGTTATCCCCAAGATTTTTTTACTTGCTATTGGGCTACTCCTACAGCCACTGGCTACTGTTTTGCTGCAGGTTCCTTTGCTTTACTTTGTTTTGTTTACATCAGAAGTTTCTCCAAGAGACTTAAGGATTTGCCTATTGGGTAGAAGGAAAGCAAAAGAAAAGAGAAGATGCGGAATAATAAAACAAGTGATTCCAGTTTGCTGTAAAAAGACATTTTTGTGGATGCTTTTTGAGACCATTTCTCTACTGGTCTCAGCATTTACTAACAACATTTAATACAAAATCCCTTTAGAAAAGAAGGATGGAAAAATGAGAGTCAGCAACTTAGCAAAGGTGGCATGCAGCCAGATTTTTGTTGGGAAGACATCAGGACCCTATCAGCAGGGCAGCATAGGCTGGGATCTAAAAGCCCAATCCCCCTACGAGAAGCAGCAGTTCGCTGCCTTGATTCCTGATGGAAACTCCTGATGGGTTTGTACCTTTCATCAGTGGCACATTGCCTGGCTGAGAAGCAGTGCCTCTGGCTCCTGTTAACTTCCTACCAGCATGATTAACCTTTAATTTGTGAAAGAAAAATATTGCCTGGCACAATACCCTTAAAGGGATGCCAGTCCCTGATTTCAGTCCACCTTCTGCCAAGGTCAAATTCTTCTCTGTTTCCAAATTCATTTTGTTCAGTTTTATCCCCTGTGATTGAGAAGTTTCCATGGACATCTTTGAAACTGCCTCATCTTCCTTTATATCTACACAACTCTTGCTAAAGATTAGGTGGTGAGATGCTAAAATTACGGTATCACGTGGTTTAGTGGTGTTGCACTGCTCTTGAATTTGCTCTGTATCCACATCCAAAGTGCAGCTTCTTCAGTGACCCTGAATGGAGTGTCAAATGAAGCAAATATATTTGTGTTCATCCAGGTGGCAGTGCTGCTGCAATTTAAGTGTGGTGCTGGCAGTCCTAGTTTGAACAAATTTGAACAGTGGATGCAAACCAACCCTGATATGCACCTTTCTACCCAGGTAGTTTAGCAAATTCAGTAATAATAGATTTTTACACAGATATTTTATGAACTACAGTATATATGGCTTTTCACACAAGCATTTTACACCTGCTGTATTTGCATTTGGTACTTTTTCTCTCTTTGTTTGTGTTTGTATTTTTTATTTTAATTATCCTGCTGTTTATTTCCTTTTTTAATAAATACAGTGTGCTCTTGTACTCTGCTGTATGCCTGTCTCCTAACTCTTTGTTTGCACTTTTGTCATTGCCCCTCCTATGAATCTGCTCTGCAAGTTTTCAGCTCAGATGACATTGCTTATACTCAGTATACTGGACCCCTACCTCTTTCCTACCCCTGATTAACCATGTATTAAACATACATGTTCTATTCAGCTGACTACATAGTCTCATTGTTTTGCTAACCAGAACCAGGTTTTTCAGAAGTGCGGAAGTGGCAGTTCAGGAGCACACTCCTGGGAGAGCAGGATTACTGGTACCTGTCAACGTCCCAATCACTGCTTCTGGACAGGCCATATTAAAAAGAACCTGGGGGTCCCCATCACTGTATATAAAAAACAGGTAGTCATTTAAAACAATATTCAAAATAAATGGCAACAGCCATTTATGGAATTATCTTAAAACATGCCAGAGCAGTTCAGATGGCAGAAATCTTCCCGCATCATCTGTTACTATAAACAGTGCTGGCTATAGGCAACACAGATATAAAACACAGAAAGAGAGGCAAAGCTGAAGCATTAGTCCTCAGAATAATTGAGGTTTTGTAAACTTGGTTACTTTCCTTTTCCCATCCAGCATCCTTAGGTTATTTACCAGGTCTCATACAAAAAACATAGCAGAATGTCTCTGTCCTCCACCTAGTGGAAGTGCCTAGATCACTCCCACCCCTTCCTTTTTCAAAAAAATGTGGGTAACAGTGTCTTTGTTCTTCTGTTTGATGCTCCATATGTGGAGACAAGAGGTATCAGGAAAGGTGCTTGGACTTCTCTCATACATCTGGTAAGTGAAACAATTCTCCAAAAATATGACTGGAAGATATGTGCAAATGTGTTGTTCAGTGCTTTCTGCCACTTTTCCCATATATTCTTAGTCAATTGTTGTGATGTGTATCTGCTGTTCTGACACAGGAATTAGTCACAATATTCAGATTAGTAGTGCAGGATCACTGATCCCCAGTACCAAAGTCTGTGTAATACACGGCGTTATCTTCTGGAAATTTCATCACCATCAATGCATCTTGTGCATTAATTTCTAGAAGCTGTGCTGAGACCACAGAGGCAAATAAGAATGGAGAAACTTTCTTAGGAAAATGCTCTCCAAGTAGCACTGACTGGATACAAAGGCTTGCAAGACAGTGATGTTTACTGCAAAGACAGAGAAGTCTTCAGGAGTACCCAGTGCCTAACTCTTGCTTGATTGTCAACTTAGTTCAGGGTCTTCTCTTGCATCCTTCACTCAGTCAAGAATTAAATGCAAAGCAATATCTGAATATAGCCTTTTCCCCCACCCCAGATAGATATAGCTCTCCATTCCAGTGAAAATTAGCATTTCTGCTACAATTAAGAACTACAGTGCCCAGTTTAGTTGATGTTCTGCCAACCTGTGGTAGGTTGTTTGTGGCTACCTGATACCAGGAACATGTCATTCAGGACTGATTTGGAACAAAGGAAATAAGCCTCATGTAAAACATTCCATACAAAAAAAAAAAAAAGGAACAGAAAAACAACACCTTCTTTAATGAGGTCTGATGGAAATTCCACTCATGCATTCTGGAGCAAACACTAAATAACAAGCTGATTACTGACTAGACAATTGTTAGGGATGTCACTGCCTTACAAGTCTCCTGAGTAAAGAGCAAAGGCCAGGTAGTTTCCATATCCTTGGAGTTAAGTCTCTGGACTTTGAGGGATTCTGCAGTAGCTGCAGCTAACAATGATGATTGCAAATATAATTTTCACAAGCATTATTCTCAGATGAGAATGCAATATTCATTCTTTTCAACATATCCTCTCATTAAATAAAGGTTAGTTGCTAATTTTAGCCAATTAATAACCTCTGACTCCCAAGTTACTAGAGTACTCCATGACTGTTTGAACATGTCACTGCAGTTTTGACTTATATCAAAATTATGGTACACAGCTCAGGCTTCCCTGTGATGTCCATCTAAATGGAGAACAGATCTCTCTGAAGTTGTTTATACACAGATAAAGAAAAATAAATAGAGACTGATAATCGTGTACAAATTATGTATATGATTTAAGCGAGGTTTTGGGGGGTCTAGTCTTTGACTTCAGCAACACTGAAATGCTGTGAAATGTACTTACCACATAGGGGCTCATTGTCCCCTGATTTTGAAAACTTTCTATGAAACTCCTGATTTAGGAGGTTTTTACTACCCTAATAACTTGGTGTCCCATTACAGCCAAAGAAGAAAAAGGGACAATTCCTGGATGTGATTTTTCTCCTCCCAAGGTAGACATCTAAAACTGGTCATGTGAGTCAGGTTCTAAAAGTTGCTATTTCTCTCCAAAGTTTTTCAAGTGGGACTAGGGGATTAGTGTCTGAATTTAGATAAGGTGAAACCCACTCAAGCTTGTCTGCATGAGCTTTTAACCTCATCACAATGAAAACATAGTCTTAATATTTTGGGCCCAGCTCAGAACCAAAGTTAAAAGTGATGTTTGAGACATAACATTTCAAATCTGAAAAGTTCAGAAATTCAAAGTAGGTACAGAACTCAGGTGAAAATATGGGCTTAGAAAATGCACAACAGAAACAGTTTCCAATACTTTCAAAAGGAAACTTATACAAACTAGATTGTGCAAGAAGGCTTGAATTTCCTACAGGGCTAATCGTGCTTGAAAACAATTTAGAACACACATCCAGAAAAGAAAAACATAATTCCACCGAACACAGAACTGTTTGTAATTTGCAATGGGCATAACTGTTGAAATGATTTTCAAAAGCCACTTTTCAAATTAGACTGCTACTTGACTGGTTAAAAATAACACTACCTAAAGACCTTTTTTTTTTTCTTTTTAATTTGGTATTCTAAACATCCATCTTATGCACTAGTCTGACTAGTCCAGACATAGAAAACTCTTCCAGTTTGCTCATTTGACTGTTGATGGAAAAAACTCTTGCCCCCTTGCCCAACAGAACTAAGCACTCAGATAATGTTTTTGTTTATTAAAGACAGGTATGCAAGGGACAATCTAGATGGAGACAATGAGAGGTTCTGGGACCTGCCTGCTTATTCAGTGGCAAAACTGGACTATAAGCAAGATCTCTGGATCCCTGTCTGCTGCAAGGCACATGTGCCACGCTGCTTCACGAGTTGCATTTTGACTGTGTTGGATGGCTTAGGGCCTTTATAGACTTTCCAGAGGAGGCTGCTAGAAAGCCTCAAGGTCCATTTAACAAAATCTTTATGGCTTTTCTGCACCAGAAGCCTGTTCACAAATGTCAGTTTGCCACTTTGCTCCCAAACTCAGTCTCTAAAGCTGGTTATCCTGAAAATGCTGGACATAAAAGCCTCACTGCAGATGTACAGTGTCCCTCTTACCTCCAGTTGAAGTAGGTGAACAAAGTCTGAGGACCATTACAAATCAAAGCACTACACTAAAATAATCTAAAACCATGTAATTAAATACTTATAGTACTTAATTTAAACTGTTCCACATTCAGGGGAAGGTTTTCTAAGTATTTTTGTGGGCTTTCAACACCCAGGATTAACCTGTGCCATCTATAGACACAAGCCCACATCCACAAAACATATGAAGTGTGATCAAGGACAATGGAAAAAAAAAAAAACACCTCTGCTTCATTGTGGTAAATACATAGAGACTAAATTTAGCAGCACTTTGCAGCAAATCAGAGTTTGGTTGTGTCCTTCATTCCTAGGCTTATGGAGAATAGGCAGGCAAGTGAAATTATCAGACTCAGTGAAGGAGGGTCATGCATCTGCAACACCTTCAGGCTGAGTCAAGGCTCAGAACAACAGAAGCATTGGTGTCCCTGACTAGCGAACCTTAACAAAACAGCCAGAGAAACATCCCGGGGATTAATAACAACAAAGTAAACTATATTAATGTATTTTTCCCCTTAAAGAAACACTTCAGCAGTTATACTCTATGCTTATGTTTGTGTGTATGATTATCCTTCTTACCATATTGCCCTAATCATTTTTTAACTGCTACACCAGATCTAGCCAAATTTGTCTGTGGAGTATCAGCCTTAAAGAGATTAAGATCCTATATATCACAAAAATAGGCTGTGGGGTGATGTAAAGGAGCTCTCTTAGTGCTTCTAATGCAAGAAAGGCTGTGGTATAAGCTGATATCATGTTAGAGAAGCCACTATGGAGAAAAACATGACAGCAACAGAGAGTCTGTGAATCTCCAAACAGCAGACCAACATTTTTTCTTCTCATTTGTCATCAGAGGATCCAGCCACGTGGCGCAAGACTGTGGGCATCACTGGTTCTGCTGCTTATTGAATGTTTTGCTCATCTATTGCTAAAATGAGATTTGCATTCCCATGGCAGGTGCAGGGACAGAGGACTGGCTTCAAAAGTAGAGCAGGTTGCTCAGGCCTTGTCCAGTGAGGTCTGGACATCCCCCGAGGATGGTGACTGCACTGCCTCTCTGGGCAACCTACTCCAGGTGYTTGTACTCCAGAACAACACAGCTCCGGTGATCCTTGATGTCTGAGGGGCTTTATTTATTATTTAATTAGAAATCCTGCTCTTGGAGGCTTGTGATGAATCTCAACATTCTTTCATTCTTTTTTTTTTAAATAGTGATTCCTTGTAGTGATGAAAACCTAAAAATATGGATACTCATAGTTCAAAAGCCAAAAGATGGGCATAAAGATTGCAGATTTTTTTTTTTTAATACTACTCTCAGGATTTTTTGGAAGCCACCTCATGAATGGGTTGTTCACTCATCACACGGGCATTATTTCTGTATTGTGCAGAACAGAAGCTATGGGAATGTGCTGCAGTGTAACCTCAGTCTTCACAAGCTTTCCTGGCAGCTGTGGTAATTTCACAGAATACAAGCTATATTTGCAGACGGAACTGCAAAACAGCCTGGATGGTACAAGGTTATGTGACAGACTTGCAGAGCTGGCTTTCCAGATGTAAGAATGCTATCTAATGGTTAAAAATTAAAACTTAAATTCAGCCTTTTATATTGGAAAATATATGCAATACATGACTCTTAAGTAATGCAGAGCAGAAGAGAAAAATACCAAAGTCAGGATTTTGAATTTGAATGAGCAAGCGAAACACCTGTTAAGCTAGAAAGCCTAATTGAATTTTCATTGAGTTCTTGTTATATGCCATCAAAGTGTCTTTCAGTCTAAAGCATCACCATATCAAGGCAGGTATAGAACATTTCTCAGATGAAATACATTCCTATATCTGATTACTAGGCCCATAAATCAAATCTTTTTAGAGAAATTGTTAACAGCATCATTTGTTGAGCTGTTCCTATTAAAAAGAGCATGCTTTGTTTTACCCACAGGGTTTACTAATGTTTAACAAGATCTGTTTCTCTTATTCACTTACTGTCTTTTCCTGCTTTTCCCTTTAAATCTTGTTTTGTCTCATATCCTTATACTAATTCAAAGTCATAATTTCCAATGACAACTTGCTGCATGTTCAAATTAGTGACCACAAGATTTATCCACCAGAGAAAGAAAAAAATCCTTAGTAGCAAAGAATTCCATTGATCTTGTTTTGGAAAAAATAAAATCACAAGGTCAGGATAAAGCCAACATCTAATATAAGTAGAGGCCATCTTGCCTGGATTATAATTAATTTTGAATTCTTTCTGTTGCCATGACACCATGCATGAAAAGAAATAAGCCAGGCATTGTGTGTCACTCAAGAGCTTGTTGGAATTTGTTTCTTCTTGTGTTTAAAATAGCAAGAAAATTCCATTTTACCAGAGAGGTTTTCCCTCTCTAGAGTGGGAGAGGGACAGAGGCCAGATATCTTTTGAAATCTTGCTTGTTTATGGAAATAATAATAATGATTCAGAAATGTTTACTTAAGTTGCTTGATTCTCCTCCTGGTAAATCAAGTGATTATCAGTTTTTCTAATCTATGTGGACGACTCTCACTTAATATCCCTCTGCAACCACCCCTTCCAGTCATTCCAGGAGTAGAGATTAGCCAGAGTGCAGTGCATTACCCACACACCCATGACACAAACCTTACAGAGTCTTTAATAGCTCTTCAGAGATGCTAGGAGATGGTGAGGTCTTCAGGGTGGAAATACCTATCTTAAACCTATCTTAAGTGAAAGACATACAGGACATACCAGAGTAATGGAAGTTTTCTAGAACCTCATGTTCTGATTGCTTTTATGGACTTTAAAGAGACTACGATACTTTTCTGTAAACAGAAAAGGTTTTCCTTCTCCTACCAACATGCTGCTTGCTTCTTGTATCCAGGAGCTTTTACAGTTCAGAGTGTTTCACGTGTGTGATTGTTGAACTTCTGGAAACATGAAGCCCTATAAAAACCTTCCATCACTTGTTGCTTTCTTGGCACATCCCACCCGACTCAGCCTCCTGCTAGAGCCTGACAACAGCCTTTGCTCGGAGCAAGGCAACAATAACACCAAAGCCATTTCTGCAGGGCTACACCATTTATTTAGAGACAATCATCTCTGCCAAGAGACGACCGTGGAGTCAGAGTAAGGAAAGTCATAGTCTGCCTAGCCAAAAGAGCTGTTATAATTTTAATTGAAAAGTGCTGCCAGGCTGTGCATTTGTGGTTACCATCAAAAGATTTAGAGGCCTTAAGTAGTAAGTGTCCTGAAGAGTCGTTAAGGTATGGTGTAATTTAAGGCAGACCTTGCTGAACATCAGGCATTTCCTGGCTCCCTTCACCTTGCAGCCCAGGGCCTCTGGCCAGACCCTGTGGCTCAGAAGCAGCTCTCTCAGGCACAAGGGCAGCAGCTGTCAAGGGGAAATGTTTGCACCCTAAAGAGCCCTTTGAATCTAAGGGAGCCCTGGGATGTCTTTAGGTACTGTATACAGTTTCTTGGGTTTTTTTTTTTTTTTTTTTCCCCTCCACAAATGGCACTGAGAAAATACCTGGGTTAGTTGCTTCAGTTTTAGCCCAGATGAAAAGCTGACTCAGAGGGTTTCTCAGAACTACTTCTATAAGGCTCTCATATTTTAACCCAATTGCAATCTCCTTTCTGTTTCTCTTACAAAGTCCCAGCTGTAAGGAGATACTAGACGTTGCCTGTAGAACCTTCAGTTCACCATGTCCTCAGATCAAAGATGGGATCAAGGGCAACAATTGCTAGTAAAAGCAATGCCACCATGCACTAAACTTTTTCATCTCACATAACTCCCTCATTGCCCTTTCCCAGTGCCTCTTCCTCCTGCCCAGGATCTCTCTGCTTTCTGCTCCATCCTGTTGGAAGCAGTGAGATGGCCCCAGCAGCCACACCTCTGCCAAGAGCTGTTCTTCAGCATGCAATGCTCTGCACCTGGACACCATACCCAGGTGCTGGGAAGCCAGGGGAAGTTGCAAGCAGCACCTTCAGGCTGGAAGCATCCTGCATTTGAGAAGGTCTCCTGTCTGCTACCACTTGATCAATGCTGACAGCTATGGAATTCTGCTAAACAACATACTGTGATATGATGGGAGCAAAGTGTTAGCAGTCTGGTAAGACACTGACACTACCCTGATCCTCTAATAGCACAATTTTGCATATTTGTGATGTCTTGAAAAAGAAAAATAGATCCAGCTGAAAAACATGCTCCTAACATCCCAAACAGGCTGTAACTAGCATGAACCAGAAGTTTTCCAGGGGTCCGTCCATGGAAGTTTGGCGGGAAGATGGTGGCAGCCAGGACAGCACATTCGTATTTTCTTGAAAAGTTGGGGTTTGGGCTAGTGTTGGCAGGATCCTGAAACATACCTCTAGGCCACAAAAAATGCAAGAAACTAATTTTGCAATTTGCTTTATTCAGATACACTTTGCAGGGGGAACTTTGGAACATGTATAAGTAGAGTGAGCTAAAGGCAGAAGGACTCACAGTAATCACCCGTAGCAGCTTGCCTTCTCTGCCAAACATGTTGACTGCTAAACGGATGGTTACAGTTATTGTTTGGACAGTTGTATTGTTTCTGCAGAACATCTGTATTGAGGAACACAGATACGACAGCAGGCGTGGATAGGAAGGGAGAAGAGAACAATTTGGCTCAGTTACAACATCCGTCAATTATAAAATATAGAGAAGATGAAATGCTACTAGCCAATACATAATGTGTTTTGAACCAACTGATTTTTTAGTGTTTCCCTCTCCCTCTTTCCGATGGACTGATCAGTGCTTTCTGAACACAGCATTTTGAAAGAGATCTCTGGTTTGCACCACATTTTCCAGGTGCAGATTGAAACATTTCTATGCTTATATCAGTTTTCTGGAAGTTCAAATGCTTAGAATTTGTGACTTTCAGAAAAGGTTTATATACTCTCACAAAACAGAAASAGTAACATGTGTTAATACCCAGAGATTAGAACAGCCCAGCACAGTGTGCAAGGCCCATCATAACATCGTTATTTTTAGCAGTGATATCATTACAATTAACTGTGTGCAGGTTTTGAAACATAGGCTTTAAAAGCTTGAGATAGAAATCTTGTTCATATAGATTTATGTGCAATACTCTTAAAGAAAGCCATGCCTTATTGTCTGAAATGGTGTTCAAAGACTGCACCCTGCTGGCTCATAGCAGCACCAATTATGACAAAGGCTTAGAATATTCTTTCAATATCCCTTTTAACATACATTAAATAAAATTCTATCCATATTCCGAATCAAATATCAGTCACTCAACTTATATCCATCGTAGAGGCTACRTGACACTAACAAAAAGAGAACACTAAGATTTACTGAGGCATAAAAATAAATAAATAATGTTGCATTATGTTCTTCTGCAAAGACAGTTTTAAGATAAGATTTTGCACAGTCTTGTGCTTTTCTCCTGTGGGTAATCCCACAAAATGACAAGGTCATTCTCAAAGTGTACTGAGACCTCAGGCTTTTCAGGCAGCTCAAGCATTTCTGCCACTGACCAAACCCAAAACATCAACTCAAGGGAGCAAAGAGAAAAATAAAATGTGTGCTTGCTTTTAATCATTCTCAAGAATAAAGCACAGCAGTGTAGATCTCAGGGATCTCAGGGAGCCTACCATTAGTCAAGTCCAGGCACCTATGTTTTAAGCATAGATCTYATATATGAGACAAATGTCATACTTATGTGGTCTCACATTCAAGGCTGAATCTTGATACCCAGAAAGCAGGCTAGGTAGCAAGGGCTTCCTTGTACAAAATAGTCTTTTATCTCCTCTTATCTTCAAAATCAACAAAAGTTTCATCAGTTTCTGTGTAACCTGCATAAAATAAGTCTGTTAGTCTAGGTGCACTACTAAAGGGTAAGAACCCACAGCACAGAAACTTCAATGAGAAGCACCCTAAATGGTCTCAAATATAAAATAAAGCACAAAACCATGCACCATGGATGTATTGTGCTTCCAGGTCAGCAGTGGTAGTCTCTAACACTCTCCTGTGTATATAGAATTTAATTTCTGTGGTTACACCTCTATTAGGATCCTACTAACAGTGCCAAGTTTTTGTGCTCTGGGACGTGATTGTCTAAATTGCTCAATTCTTAGGACAGTTAATGGCATGATTTTGACCTGTGCCTGTTAGTGCACCCCTAGCCAATGCCCAGGGGCAGTTCAGGAGCTGCTGAGGGGCTGGGGCCACCTCTAACAGAGCTTATTACTCTGGATGTGGGTCACCACATGCCAGGTGGCTTCAGAGCGAGAGGATCATCTTGGACACACACAGTCTACTAGAGCAGGCTAGATGTTTGCCATTTAAAAACTCAACTTAAATGCTCTAAGCTTAGACACTTGGGACTCTGGTCTTTTACGCCATGTACAGTCTTCACAGTGCTTGATTCTCCGATTACAGACCTGTTGTACAGGGATCCAGCCACACAGCTGAAGGTATGGTCAAGAAAATCCTTCCATGGCAAGGTAAACTGAATCTGGCAAAGAGACTGGTGAAATACCCAGGAGGATAAACATTACTAAACTACAAGAAAATTGCAAGTGATGCACCTATCTGAGAACTCTCTTCTCCACAAGAAAATTGCAAAGCAAAACCAACCCTAATTAGAAGCAACAGTCTGTGGGAACAGAGGAAGAAAGTACAAAGATTGCTTTGTTAATAATACCTGCTCCAAGAATAGGCCAGAAAACTTTGTGGCATTTATTTTCTGCCCATTTACTGGAATAAAATATCTAAACTGATCTACCCCTTATGGAGAGAAATCATTTTGATCCAGGCAAATGAAAGAAAGGAGTAACTGAGTAGCAACTATAAGGTAGACTTGATTTTTCAAGTTTCAGGCTTGTATTTTAAAATGATAATTTCTTAAATTATCAGGTATAAAGGACACACATGCTCTAACAGTTATGCACACAAATTTTAGGAAGAATTTGTGCCTGTGTTTTTTTTATGGGAATGGACAAAGCATATCTTAACAGGTCAGAAAGAAACTATAGGGACTGAAAGACTTCATCCTGAACTGCAATTCAGGTGAACTACAAAGCACTGATGAATGGAAAATTTAACCAAGAACATGAGAGCAAACTCCCACAGTTAGAGAGAGTAAGGTATCCTCTGTTATCCAGGAAATAGGACTTTGCCTTTAAAATTTTCAATTCCACACACCGAGCTGAGAGGAACACAAGTTACTCACTGTGAAAATGTATATTGAAGCCACCTCCATCAGACTTTACCCTGTGAAACAAGAATGGACACACATCTCGGTGTGATTCTTGGAGTAGCGAATTCACCCAGTTAGGGCATACACCAGTTGATGGCATCAGGAGCTGGAGCAAAGACCTAGCTGTGGTTTGAATTAGCTTCTAGAGATCCCTAGGTTCTCCCTGTTGGCTAACCAGAGAGAAGAATGCACTAATGCCCATGGGCAAAACGACAGCTGTGCCCAGCAGCTGGGGGGATTACCCCAGGCCACAGGATTATTCTCAAGGAAGGAGGGGAAGAGAAGGAGAGGGTGTTTGCCCATAACAAAAGCACTTTTCCTTAGTGAGCATAACACTGAAAAATCACTATGAAGAATCACAGGAGACATATTCATTTAAAATATCTATTGAAATTACAAATTAAACTCTTCAATATGATTCAAAGTACAAAACACAACATTAAAAGGCATTCAACAGCTCTTTTATACATCACAGTGTTAGTGGCACAAAATGTACTTACATTTCGAATACATCAACAGAACTATTTTTACACTGCTCAAATACATTATTTATACATATGCATGACTCCTTCATGCTTACCCCTRTACAAGGTTAAAATACATCCATGATAAAATGATCAAGAAAGGTTCAGTTACRTACCACGTACCTGTACCTAATGTTCCTGGAATTCTTATAAGAGAGATATACAAATCAAAGCAATAATGAGGACCACAGGGCTCTAAACACAAACAGCATGCTTTACTTAGTATAAGTGCATTAGCAATTAAGCGCTGATGCAGGCTTTTTTGATGTCTTTAATATCACTATTAGCAACAATCTCCATATTCTATCCATTTTCCTCAGGATGCCAGATTATATATATGAAACGTACAAACTTTGGTTTTGAAAAGAAAACCTGCAAAAAGCTTTATGCATGCTGCACCTTATTGGGATGAAAACTGCTTGTATTAAACATATTTATTTTTTCAGAGTAAAAGGACTACAGATGAAATGCACAAAACTTCATTTTTTTCTTGCCCATAACATTTTTAAATCGAAAGCATATCATCTTTTTCTGATCTGTGAATATTTATTCTGTCAGCTCCACACACAAGASAGTTTTTCACTAATTTTGACTGTTTCCTGGATGTCAGGGCATAACTGTACGCTGAGAGTTGAGCCATTCAGCTCTTATTTGGGATCTTGCCTAATTCATAAATCTATTTGAGGAAAGACCATGCTGCTTGGAACGTGGGGAAAGTATCCCAAACTCTTGGTATGCTGCAGTCAGTAGTAGGAGGTTTAAGGATGAATGCTAACTTGAATAAAATTTAAATATTAACATAAACCACAGTAGGTATTTATATATAATCTTTCATCAGAGAATCTTCAAGAGCCTCAAAACCAATGAAATTATCCTCACAACACTCCTGTGAGGTAGCTGAGCATTGTTCTATCCATATAAAGGATGGGTAAATTGAGATAAAAGAAGAAAAGTGACTTGTCCAGGGTCACATGGGGAAGACCCAACGCTGCTGTCATTGAAGTCAGTSTGGGTTTTGCTACTGATCTTGCTCAGAACTGACTCAAGCCCTACTAATGGCAAATCCAGGGAGAAGCAAAGCCTTGGGAGTCCTGACTCCACACTCATTCCGGTGCTCACCAGTCAAGACACTACTTCATCCCAACAGAACATGCAAACCATGTACTGTTAAATAACGCCATTAAAACAGCATTTAAGGCAATGCAAACAAACTAAATCATAGCATAGTCATAAGAATGCAACAAAAATCATGCAGTGAATCTCATTTTTTAGACGAAAATTTAAAAAGACAAAGCTGTTACAACAGAGTCATCTGAAAAGCAGCAGAGACATAAACATTTACTTTCTGTGACACAAGGCTTAAATGTCAGAGTTTAAAATAATATATTTACAATCTGATTTCAGGGTATTAGATGTCACACTATCAACTTAAACCGTAACACAAAAAAAGCCCCAACCTCAGTACATCACTACCAAAAATACACTACTTAGGAAACAAAACAGCATTAAAAAAAACAAAAACAGAAAAACAAAAATTCCCCCAAAACAATGCAGAATAAATGACATTTAGCATATCTGAAATGATAAGGTATTTGGTAAGTGTATGTAGGCATATGGTCTATCCCAAGAGCCAGAATGTGTATCAAGTGACATGCCATAGAGATCTCCAGTAGCAATTCAAGTATTTTGAGATCAGAGACAGATGTGCTGACAAAAGTACACAGTTTTCTGCTCATATATAATGTTACCTTTGAGCATCAGTTATAAACTAACATTTTAAAATATTTATATTTGTAAAGGATTTTTTTCACTCTCCCCCCCCCTTTTTTTTTTGAATCTGGACATGCCTTAATTTTGACATTGATTATTAACTGGACACCTGGGGACAGTAGCTCTCTACCACAGAAAGCAAGATTTGCTATATTCCCACATAAAGACTCTAAGAAAGGCACAGCAGAAAATAAACCGTGTACCATGACACCCCAGATACTGTTAATTAATAGGCCACCGCACCTCTGCTGCCTGCTAGCACTCCAGTAGAACTGGTCACTAGAACGAGTGCCACACAGTGGAAAATCTCTTAGTGCTCACAATTAGAAAATTAACAATCCAGGAAATCTTTATGTCCTTTTGTCCATTTTTTTTCTCCAGTTAAATTGAGTTACAGGGCCAGAGATCAAAGACCATGGTTCAAGCTTTCCCACTCAGTCTTACAAGCTTACCTGCAGGAGGCTGTCATTCACAGAAGGGTTTCCATTATTTCTGCACATTGAAGCAATGACTCAGGATAAACCAAGCTTAAACAGTGTTCTGCTTGGGCATCTCTGGTGATATGGACTTATTTGCTGCCAGAACCGGAGTAAGATAACCACTTCACTGCCCACTGTATGCAGCAGTGCTTCACACACTGCTTGGGAGCTGGCAAACAAGGTGATTGGATGTGTTATCCAGCTTTCCCCTAGGAATATTTTTGAATAACTAAGCAATTTTTAATAACAAAGATGATCTAAAATATTGGCTAAAAAGAACTATGAAAACAAAAATAGATATTGCAAGCAAAGATCTGAACTGTGCATTGCCATAAAAAAGGTGAAGAAAGGAATTCAGACTTGCTGGTAAACAGATATTTTCCTTCATGTTATAATGGCTGAACTCATTAAAATCAAGCCAAATAAGCAAATATGCAACTCCTGGAGGTAAATTTGGATTTAGATATAGTTTGAATTTGAATACCTTTAAAACTTGGAAAAAAGGGGAGAAAGAATTCAAGAGTAGTTTTATAAAAGGAGAGTGGCCTTTTCAAAATTGTACCCTCCAATCATTTTATTTAACAGGGAGTATAAAATAAAAGTTAATAGAAACAGAAGTCACTTCCTTATGACTGAGCTATGAAAATGTATTCCCAGCCTGTGAGAGTAGCCAGAAACAGTTGCATTTAAAGGTCCTGATACATTTTCAGTGCAAAGTTACCCTGGCTTCATTATATTCACCCACCTCAGTACATTGATAATGCACAGACACAAATGATAATGAAATAAATTCAGTCAAACTTCAGTCCACGTGCTGTTCAAAAGAATGTTTTCCTCATGTATTACACACAAGCATATACAGCGATTCAGGTGCATCATATTTCATGATGAGAAGTTGTTAGTTAAATTCTTGTAGGCTTTAAAAACAGCTAAGATCATTTTCCACAAAATGTTACTAAATAAAAACTACTATGATTAACAGTATGGTGACTAGCATATTTTACTACCCTGGAAACATACAGCACTGTGAATTCTGAAAAACTACTAAACCAGGTCACTGATTCGCTGTCAAATAAAAACTTGTTTTGTCACAGTATTGTTATTAACACATATACCATACAACATTAACTCTGAAAATGGGCTAAGTAGTTTAAAAGTTAAATACAACTTCCACAAATATCCCAGGCATTTTTACTACTAACTACAGGGATTATCCTGATGCTTAGAATTTTTATACTTAAAAGGAAAGATTCATTGACAACCCCAAGTCTGCTGAATAGTAAAATTAGTCCTGTATTTTCAATAACTGCCCTTAAGACAGAAGCAAGCTATCTTGAACTTCCGAAATATTTCAATAGCACAGCTATTTACACATTTGGTTTAAATAGGACTATATATATATATATATATATATAAAAAGATTAAGATAACCTGGATTAGAAGTTACATAGCCCTATAAGTGTAGCAGAACCCTAAACGACAGCAAAAATAACAATTCTGAAAAACACTAGTGGTCCAGCGGTAATCAATAGCATCAATGCATTTTTAAAAGAACCTTGATTAGATAGCAGGTTTGTGTCACCACTCAACCTTCATAAATTCATTTCAGAAATGTAGTTTTCAATGAAACAAATTTTTCATAAGACTCCCTAAAATTCCCAGAAGGCAACAGGACCAATTTTGTCCCCCTATCCCTCCCCAATTTTCAAGAAAGGCATAGGACGGCCTATATGCACCTTACTGATTTTGCTATTCTTGGAAAAATATGCACTAAAAAGGATGCTGTGATGTCAATACTAACAAAAAACAGAAGTGTAGTAAACATGTTAAAGTCACACTAAGTTGACTATCCAATTGAAATGATAGGCATCTTAAATACATAGAAGAATAAGACACCAAATTTTGTAGCAAATGGATATGCAAAAAGTTTAGATTTCTATGTATTTTTAAGTTGTTTTGCCAATGTCATTTAGCACAGTTCCCAGTCCACCAACAAGGACAACAGAAACCTTTTGCATTATTTTTCGCAGAATCACCTCTTCATTTCAGACAGTTACCTTGGTCCATGGTCTTCCTTAAGCACCAAACTTGCCTTCCATTACCCTCCTTGTCTAATATCAATTGATCTATGCAAGAGTATCAACAACAGTTCCTGGAACTAAGACTGTGCGTCAATGAAAAGCAGAACAGGCCAAGTAAGGCTACAGCAATGTAAGTGCAAGAGGGAAACAACAACAGCAACAATAAAATCAAAATGTATGTTGTGATGAGTCCAATCTTCTCTCATTCTAGGTAGGCAGAGGGTCGTCATCTCCTTTACTACATTTGCACTTGCAGCACAGAACAAATGGCGTAGCAAGTAAAAGGAAAGGGGAGGCCACCAAAAGGAGAAGACCAAATCCTGCAAAAATTCCTACCACCTGAAAGAGAAATCAGAGAGCAAATGTTCATTTTTCATTGCTCCAGTCAGACTCATGCTACACAACTCAGTTCCATCATATAAAGTGACACAGATGCTTATTTGTATTGATGAGCTTTGCTATATCTCAAACATCTAATGAAGCAACTGACTAGATTTTTTTTTCTATTTTTCTTGATCAAAGCTAAATATTAAATACTGGGGACAAGACTACAAGACAGTTAGAGACTCCCACTGTTAAATGCTCACCTATTTGCCGGAGAAAACCCCAAAAAGAAGCAGTCAAATCAGGATCTGGACTTGTTCACAGAGAACCCAGAAACACTCCCACAAACTTCCCCAGCAGAAGCATGAGCTTGGGAATCTCAGCCTTGGATTTCAAACACTATGAACAACGGGATGACTTTGCATATGCCAAATATCATTTCACAAGTGAACTTGAGCTCACCCTGCTGCTTCAGGGAACATGACCTAACTCCATCTAAAAGCATTTTTTCCACTTACATTTATTGATCATCCTCTTCCCAGCACAGGCAGAAGAGCTCAGATCTGCCAATACTGTCAGTGTGCCAAACTCTGCTAGTTTCTACAGAGTTTAAATTTGGAAAATCATTAAAAAAAAAAAAATTGAGGGTCACTGCCTGAGAAAGTTTCCTGTTTCACATAAGCAACTGTAACAGTAAGGCTGAGACAATATGCCTGTAAATTATTTGAGAAAACACTTATACTGATTCACGTGATAGCATCTGTGAATAATTTTGAATAATGAAGGCAGGAGTGGAATAATAATCAGCTAACAAAAACTCACAACAGAAGGCAAAATGAAATTAGAGTGCATTGCTCATTAAGAATTCTTCTAGCCAGGGTTAGATATGCCATTTCAATTAGCTGGCAAATATTTAATTTGCCACAGTATAGGAAGAATGACTTACTAGTACCAACCATGGATAATTTCTCTTTCTGATTACTGTGCATTTCTTTTTGTAATTTCACTATCCGACTATTTTCAAAATGCAGTGTTGAAACCAAATGCTCATTTCGGCAGATGGCGCTGTTAAACAAAATTAATTTTGAAGAGTGAAGCCCTCACCCTGATATTACATAACACTATGCTAGAATTTTTTAATCATGTCTTTTGGCTGTCTAGGGATAAGAAGCTCAAATTTTCCTACCCTAATAATTTTATTTCTTGCCAAGAGCAATTTCTCTTTAAATTTTAGYAGTGTGCACCCTTCACTAATTCTTTTTCTGGAAATGCTGACAATTTGATGCAACTTTCTTTTACTAATGTCTGCATACATCTGCTATAGACAGAAAAGAAAGCTAACTTCTCAGCTGAAACTGCTTTAAAATACAGTGAGCTGCAACTGCCCCCATCCTGCTCTACAGAGACAGCACGCACTTACCTAGCTCTCTGCAGTCCAGGCTAAGAGTGCACAATAGATCACTGCTACCTACACAGAGCCAAGGTGGAAGTTAGCATTTCAGTGCACTGGATTGGCCACTGCTGATATTTATGAGATACCTATTTCTATCTTCCTTTCAGTCCCAACATGCCCTTAAAGAATTCACCAAGTTTCGTCTTTTTTTTTTTTTTTTTTTTTTTTTAAACATTAGCTCAGCAGGTTGCCTGCTGAGTATTAGTTGCTCATTTTCCACCTGGATTAAGTTGCTCCTGAACAGCTGAGCATTTCACATCCAGAAGCAATCTTCCCTACACAGCATCACGCCATTCCCTCCGGCCAAAATAAATATTTGTTTTCAAATCCACAAATAACAAACCAAAGGCTCACTTCAACTTGCCTTAGATAAATACTCAATGAAATCTAACATAAGGAAATGATTACAGTACTGATCTGGCTTCAATAGGTTTAGCAGAACTGTAACCCCAATGGTAGAGAATTACTGCTTTCTTTCTCACGATGACCAGAACATCAAACATACTGTCTATCAAACATACTTGTAACAACTACTGTGGCCAAGTACAGTTTCCAAATATCAGAGTAATCACCTCATATTGCAGGCATATCAAGAGTAAAGAAAAAAGCTTAGGTACTAGTTCTGTGATCCACACACTCTCTAACATACTACTGGCTAAGTCAAACAAAAAACAGTCTATTGCTTTGGCACACAGGGGTGTGTATTGAGAAAGGGGGGTGCAATCCTTCTCACTTCATTTCAGATACCTGCATTTTACTATTTCTTCAGGCTTGGCATTTATTGTCTGGACTTGGGATTTATGCTCAAATGGAAAGAAGTCTGTATTTCAAGGAAAGTACTTCATCTCAAGCAAAGGTAAATATTTACTGGCAGACAGCTAATTTAGAAAGAGATGACTCATACCCCAAACGTACCTGTTCCTCTAAAGCGACTGTAAAGGTAGTATACTCGCCTAACTCATAGGTTGGCACTTGTATTGTATGGGTTAATTTAGGGTAGGGAGCTCTTCTGTTATATAGTGTTCATGCAGGATCCAGCAAGACCTGATCTAGGCTATAAGAAGTATCTTCAAACTCTCGGCAACTGTCAATTTGAACCGTGTTTGGAACAACTGACAAGCCCACTGGGATACCTACTAGAGGACCTAGCTCTACCCAACCTACATGAATGAGCCAACTTGAGTCCATAGCAAGATTATGAGATTCCTTTCTAGTTCTGGACCATGAGCTAAAGATACCTTGCAGGATGGACTTCCCTGTTAATTGTACAGATAGTGCCAATCCAGTATGTCCACCAGATATATTAAGAACATATTTACATTGGACTTAACTTGCCATGCAGACATACCCTACCGTCTTCAGGTCTGAAAGGCTTTCTGTCAAGAAGTGTCCTCTCTGGGAGTGCTAAGAGTGTTCCTCTCCAAGCTACAGGCTTCTTTAAAACRGCTATGGAAATTAGTCAACATTCAAGATAGAGTTTGACTCCTAGATATTAGAAGGAATAAGGCAAAGGAAGGTTCTATCATCACTGTATTGTTTCTCTGTAGACCCATGCAAACTTAAAGATCTAAGCTTTACCTGTGTTCTGTGCCAGATAACAGATGCCCTGGAGTGTCCCAACTTGTTTCGGCAAGGTCCTTTGTCGTAATGTATAAGGAGAAAATCATCCTACAAAATATTAAATGGAAACATATGCAATAAACAGAAGTACATGTTAAGTTATGAAATACTGTGTCCCGAGAACTTATAACCAGCAATTGTACAGGAAGATAAAATCTCRGTAAAGCAAACCTTGGCCAGGTCCAACCTTTCCAAAGTGCTTTGTAGTGCTTTGTTTACAGTAGAGTGTCTTCACAAACAGGTTTAAGAACTGTTGTTTATCTGTAATGAATCTCTTCTTCCAAAGGCTCTCAAGCTGCATATATAAATGCTAATATAAAGTTTAGCAAGAGAATCTGAGATGGTAAGCTGGCCACTACATCCCTCTCTCTCTCTCTCTCTCTCTCTCTCTCTCTCTCACACACACACACACACACACACACACACACACAGAACGAAAGAGGAAAAGAAAATGAATATTTGTACCACAGACTTCCCAAACTTTGTTCCTTTTCTTAGTTGAAGAATAAAAAGGCAAATACAGATACAGGAGAATACAGGAGAAAGACTTCCATACCTGTCCTGTCACACTTTCATACACCAACCAAGATAGCAGGCCAGGTACCAAGGGCTGTGGGGGTACCAAGGGCTCTGATTTTTAACTGAGCATGACAGTGTCTGTGATTTAAGGACTCTCAGTAAAGCATTCAAATGGGACAAGAGCAGGATTTGGAATAGTGTGAGTACCTTTTGGGGACATAAAACATTTCCTTTGCTATTGTTAACTTTGCTATAAAATAAAATGGATGACGTGGAAACAGATACTGTATATTGTATATACTCTGATCCTTGGGCACAAACACATAACAGCTAACAGCTTACAGACTGGCAAATTCCTGGTGTTAGAACACTGTATTCTTTTTGATATATCAGATGAATTTCTTGTCCCACAAAATTTAATGAGCAGTAAGCAAATCTGACTTCTAAACTCCTGCACTAAGATGCATGGTGGCACAATGAATCTTAAGTTTCTCTGTTAAGTCTCTGCAGAACTGAGAACATTACTATTTTCATCCCGTAACTCCTTCAAAAAGTAGAACATCAAAAAGCCAATCCTGAATGAAGTATTCTTCAAAACAACCAAGCTAGATGCCATGCAAAGATGGCCAATAAAATATTTTCATAAAATTTTATTTTATACTAATACTTTTTTCCTGTCTCACATGGGCAAAATACTAACATCACACAGATCAGACAAGCAGAATTAAGTATACAAATCCTATCAAATTAACAGCTACAGCTCCAGTGGATCCCAGTCCACCAAGTTTGGCAGAAGGAAACACAAAAGCACTGCTGTGACAGAAAATGCAGAAGACAAGGCACGAAAGAGGAAGAGCTGGCTAGTGAGCGAGTATATAATTCATTAATGAGACAGCTGGATGGCAAAGCAATGAACTCCCAAGCTTCTGAGAGCCAGAGCATACTGCGTGTACTCACATCAAGGGATTCCAGACAGTACCAGCAAAAGGCATGTTTGCAGTTCTTACACATCATTTGGGCACAGCCTTCATCTCGCTCAATGTAAACTTTGCATTTTGGACAGCGCTTGATTGGAGCATCATCTTCTTCCATTTTAAAAACCGAACTGTGAGGAAGAGTGGTAAATTAATAAGATCTGTGGTCATGTCAGTTTAGAGGAGAACTTCTAAGAACTGTGATAAATAAATATGCCTACTTTTTTCCCTATATATTAAAAAAAAGAATTAATAAATAAGCTGAGTTCTATTATTCAGATATTTTGGCTATACTCTATTTTTCAAACATACCTCTAGTATGAAAAAAGCTAATGACTACAGTGGCTACATAAGAGTCAGGACATTTTCTTTACCAGGTATGTACCAACTGTTTTTGTAATCTAGTGATATTGACAATACTATACAGTTCCCTTCTGAAATATCAGATCAGCGGCTAATCCACAGCTAAATATTTTGTATGGCTAGATCATTTTCTTTTCCCTCTATTCTTTTCCCTCAGAAGAGAAGAGGAAGGTATCCCCTGATAGCACAGTGAGCCCAGACTGCATTCCTTGGGGCTAGGGTAGCAGCGAGAGATTGCATGTCTCTGCCCTCCTTGAGGCTCCTCCCTMGGAATTTCCCTCCAAATCAAGAACCACGAGCTTTTCTGGGTTTGCTGTTCTTTCAGAGTTGATCTCTTTTCATCTCCAACACTGTCCAGTCAAAACATGGTTCATGAGTTTGGGTCAGCACCACTTCTTCTTGTGTCTTGTACCACTCTGCAAAACTGTAGGACATCACCTCATACAGTGGACACAGCACAGAAACACTGGAAGAATATTTATTTCTCTAGAGTAGCTTTCTACTCCTTCGAGGCTTTATCCACTCCAACAACTAAAATGTGCCTTGACAACTGACACTTCCTGCAGCCACTGTTGGTGGGAGATACAAGAATGACTGATAGGAAATTAGCAAGTTGCATTAAAACAGGACTGACTCTTGACTGATTGCTGTTTGCCTGACTGATGGATGGAAGGACATATACTCATTAGTTACACTAGTAGCAACCACATCACAGAAGAAAGCTTTGAATCCATAAACTGTAAAAACTAAAAGCAACCAAAACACTAAGGAAAATAGATCAAGTCTTTTACCTTGCCATGAAGTTTATTGAGCTTGAGTTCTGGCTCAAGCACACATGAAATCCACATGTCAAAGTTACAATATTTGACCAGGAACTGATCATGGCAGCATCCTAGCTAATCATCTATTACAGCAAAGGTTGAAGGAAGACAACTTAGGAATAGCTAAGTCCAAAGGTTAGCCAGGGCTTTAATGATACATTGAACTGCTATACAGTCTTCAAAGAAGTCCAAACTTTGAGTGAGACACGTGCACAATGGCCTCTCTCATTCACTGGCTGCAGTATGCCACTGGAAACAGATCAGAGGTTTTTCACCGTGGTCTCAGAGCTCAAGATCATTGTCCAGATGTGCAACAGTCAGGATGCTTGACAGGGTATCCTAAAAATCACTGTTTGGGATGTAATGACCAACTGTAAGGAGAAGCTCATTAGTGGGCTGCGCGTCTCCTCTGTGCTTTGGTGGGGATGGTAGCAAGGAAGGGAGGCCATCAAGAGCTATCCACTTTTGGAACATAGCATTAACTGGAGAACTGGAGTGACTAGGTGAAGGAAATGGCTTTAAAACAAAACAAAGCATCTGGAAAATGCCTCTTTACTATTAACATTCCTGCTGGTTAAAAGATTCAGTGTTTTCTTTCTAGATTCTTGGTCATTTGCAATACTATACCTTGTTTCTCCTGGAAGAAAGGAGATTGGCATATTCTCTTGACAGCCTTGACCTGGGTGCCAGTTGGATTTGCAAGCAGAGCAGAACTCTATATCACAGGCTTTGCACTGGACCAACTGGGGGTTCTGAGGGCTTGATTCCTGAAGCTGGCAAACTGCCTGGCAAGTAGAGGAGGGACACCAAGTTCGACATGGATCCAAAAGCACTTCTGTAAAGAGGCATAAAAGAAGTAAATTCAAAGGCAGTTACAAGACCAGCCTTCCATAACACTGTGTTCCAGATGAGGTTGACTGGCAAGGCATTTAAACACCCCCCTTTTCAAAAGCAGCCCTTTTATTTACTTTACTCAATTAAACATAAATCTGGCCTGCTTTGCAAACAGGCACCAAACTAAGATAACTAATTTGAGTTTCCAGAGTCTGAATTAATTGCTCAGTTTCATTCACTGAACTAAACCTATTCTGAGAATGGAATGCAATATTTTTCTTCAGTTACACTTAAAGTTAAATAGAGCATATCTTATGCAGGCATAACGCACCAGAAAGTGTTTTTACAGTGCCTTGCCCAGCAGGGCTCTATTTCAAGTTGGCCGCTGCACTAACGTAACCACATGATTAGCARTAATGTAAGATTGTTATCCAACTTCATCCCTTTCCTGAAGGCTGCTTACTAGTAACTTATTTCATGTTTTAAAGTCCACTGTAGTCAATAAAAATATATCACTGATTCGCATGGTCTCTTCGCTGGGTCTATCACTTGGTGAAAACCTTAGTGTAAGTTCTCTATGGCCACACATATTGAACTTTTGTTATGAAACTCTGCCCAATTGAATATCACTATAGTGAGAGGGATAGACACCTGGTCAGCTTATATCCTCATAAAAGTTAACAAGGTTCACTTTATCTTTACACACATAACTGCTTAATACTTCCACAGGAGATTCTAGTATAAGAGATAATGGTGACTGCATAAAAGGGGTCAGCCTAGGTAGACAGTGTCAAGGGTACTGGCAGTCAACTCGAGCAGTGCTAAGCTCTAAACAGAAGTCACTTCCTTCCTTAGTTATAGAGCAATATAGTACACAGTAATTTTCTTTCCTTAGTTTATTTCCAGAATGTTGCAAAGGGCATCATGCTGGCAAGAACAGAAAGAACTTAAGCTTTGTTTTTGATGACAAAACAATTAATACACAACATTACTGCATGAACATGTATAGGACTAGATTCTGAGTTATGGGATTGTTCTGGAGTGATACTGTTCCCACAGCCTTACAAGGTATAGTGTATGTTACCTCTTTCAAACTGTAGCTTCTTGTATCTTTGCATGATTTCTGATGCAACCATGCACTCAATCTGTTGAAGGAAGGAAAAGACAAATTTCCAATTAACAGCAGCGTAATCTAATGCATTTTCAATAAATGGAGACAAAATATTTGACTTGTACAGAATCACTGAAAACATATGTTGGCAACGATGACTGAGCAAGACACATCTTAAAAAAAAAAGGAAAGAAAAGAAAAATTACAATAAAAACATACCTCATTTTCTTGTAGATGACCTCGCTTTGGGCAGGCAGCATCAGGACAACTAATTGCTGTTTCTAGTCCTTCTTTGATCAAAAGCTCCACATACTGTTTTAGGCACTGCAAGAGAGCCAAAGACTGAGTTAACTGCTCCACCAAGAATAAACCACTCAATATTTTAACAATTTTCATCTGAAAATCTGAGGAAATTAAACTTTGAAAAACAGATACTGTGCCCCATTTACAACTGTGGGGCATACTCACAGACTTTGTCAAGGTTATACTCTTATATAGCAAATGGCAAGTTCATTTCCCAGGTGTGTTCATCAAATAACTCTCCCTCAATTTGAAAAAATTGCAGCAAATAAGAAAAAATAAAAATGGAGAAAAGAGACAAATTAAATGGGGATCTAGAAAAATAAAAAGATAAAATTAGACTAATCACACTCCAAAAATCTATATGTGACTGGAAACCACAACATAGCTTAGTAAGCAGTAACTACCCATAAACAGACATCTGTCAAGAATGATAAAAAGCAAATGGGAGTGTATCTTGCCTTCTATTTTTGGAAAATAACTATTTGAATTTCATGGCTAAAGATGTATTTTCTCTTCCATAGAAAAAAAGAATGTGAGAATTCGGACTCCCAGAAGAACTACAGTTTCCATGGGGACTGAATAATAAATATTGTTAATACTAACGCTTTCCTTTCATAGCAACCATAGCATTTTACCCAAGTCATAACTGAAAATGTGGCACGTAACACACTTGTGCACAGCACGACTGTCAACAAGACAAAGAAGAAAGGTGGATATTTAGACCAAGGTCAAATTAAGATCAAACCTTGTTACTCCTGAAGAGCAGGCAAGGTCAGGTAAAGCAGACTGATATATTTTACTAGCATTGATTTAATTGGCCTGATACATTGACTTTTTATTGCAACAATGGCACACATGGAGGCTGCTATCCATCCACCCTTTGCTCTACTCAGCCTTCTCTACTCAGTTGCTGACATTTTGTGATATGGGCAAAGACTGGTCTCAGAGCTATCCGTGGACATTTTGAGATCTAGCTGGTTGCATAGGTATTAATGCAACCACCCCCCACCATCTCCATACTTCCCACATCAAGATTAGAGCTACAACGTAGCTGTCTGCTGGGGAGGACAGGGGAGAGAGAGAAAGAGAGAGAGATCCTTTTCTCTCCATACCCCACAGAACTTCCACCAGCCTTACACTACAGAGAAAAAAAACAAATGCAGGTCTGTTTTCTAGCAGATCACTCTGCAGTGTTTTCATTGTGCTTGTGGGATCCCCAAGGGCTCAACTGGCAACAACAAGCTGGAGAAAATCATGGAAAATAGATCCCCAACTCTCTGTTACCAGATACGCAGAATACAAGCTAAGACTMGACTAACAATGGAGGGAAATGAAGATACAAAACAAGCCCAGCATACTGTCGGATGGGAGGCAAGAGGGATTATGCACTCCGTAGCAAGTGGGCAAAACAGGGACTTCAAATACCATTTTCTGACAGAATTTTCAAACAGGTCACCTACCTGTCATCAGCCTGGAAAGGCAAAGGGCTGCATCACCCTTGCAGATTCCAGCATGCCTAATTGCAGTTCAAAGCACAAAGTCACCTCATTATTCCAGCCACACCATCTAACAGGCCCTTCAATGAGCACGTTTCCAGCCTAACCCTTTGGATGTGACTTGTACTTGAAAAGGTCTAGACTTAGAGACTACTCGTTCAGTCTCTTTCTTCTCTTTTTGTTCTGCTTCTTTATATGTCTATTCTGCTCCTGTCAGAGAATCTATCACCTATCTTAACATTTTATTTTAGTTTTTACCTCTTGCACCTCAATTGCCACAGTCTTCACTTCCTGCCCACATAATTTCTGCTACCGCAGTATATAGCTCTGCTGGTGGCAGCATATCCCTTGATAGTAAAACAAACCATTTCTGTCAGATTCTTCTTCCCTGTGTCTCCTACTCAACAGAGACAACTGCTCATTGGAGAAAAAAAAGAGACTGGCTAATTGATATCTTTAGAAGTTTTACACGCAAAAGTGCGATGACTTATGGCCTACCTCCTCCTCTTTGTCAGTATGAATTTAATGAAGACAACAGTTCAGCCAGGAGATGGTTTGACTTCCAGAAGGTTAGAGTTCTGGGGGCGGGTTGTGGCAACTCATGAGCACTGATGACAGCAACCACAGGAGGCTGAGCTCTGCAAGGACAAGGTCCTAGGTTGCGCGCCTTGACAAGCTGTGGTGTCAGCTGCAGTGAGGTATTAGCCTTGCCTAATGACACTGTTGGCTCTTCCCTTTCCCCTTTATTTGCAGATGCCAATTGTGCATTAAAATGAAAATGCATACATTTTTAATGATGGTACTTAGCACTTACAGAAAGTACTTTTCAAGTTGAATGAGCTTTACCATCATTAATCATTAATGTGGTAATTCTCCTCAACCTGTTTGGGAGGATTGCCAAAGTCCATTAGACTTGTTTCCCTTTGCTTGTATCTTCCAAGAAATGGTGCTCGTCCCTGTGATGTGCTGTGTCCAAGGTGTTCCCCTTCCATTGGCACATCATTGGCCCCTACCTCCTCAAAATCAGCCCAGCACATCTTATGCTTTACCTTCCGGGAGCACAGGTGCTGTCTCGAGGCCATGAAATAGAGTTATAAATTAGGCAGAGGATAAGACATCCTGCCAGTTCAAGACTCCCAGCTTCAGAGACTCCTCAGGAAGCATCTGAAGCATTTGGTATCTGAGGCTTCTCTTGAGAGAGGACACATGACATGACACTTCTCTTAAAAAATTTTGAACTGGCTGAAGTACTACAAATGTCATAAAGCACTAGTATGCAAACAAAACAACACAGTAGGATTAGGTGCTCAGTTATACATTACGAAAAAATTAACAAACAAACAAACAAACAAACTATTTTTACAAAAGGATGACACATTATAAATTGTTTCTCATTTTCTCACATCTGCCATGTTATCTCCTGCTGGAAGAAAATATCTTCATAGCCTTTCCTTTTAAGCAATAAAGTACTATTTAGTATGAAGGGAAAAAAAAAGTGTTTTGAATGTAAATCACCCAAAGCAACTTTCAAAATAAACTTCATTACGTAACTTCTCTCAGAGAACAGAGGAGCTGAAATTAGATATCTAATGGCTGAAATAGGTTGAGATGAGGTAGCAAAGGTACCCTGTTGTATATGGGCCCTTAAACTAATATGCTGAGCATCTTTATTCTTCACGTAATGGACACTTCTGTATGGTGAGTTATCTGTTTCTGGAGCAATGCCTTTTACTCAATTCCACTTGTTCTCTTATTAAAAACAAACAAACAAAAAAAACCTTTCTATTTCAGTAATTAAGTAACTAAATGCTATTGAAGTGTGTCACACTTGGAGACGCTCCTAACTCGACAAAAAATGACTGGTTATTCTGCACATTTCTGTTTATGCACATAGCCTGAAAAAATGAAGCCTGAGTCAGACTTGGTGTTTCCAAAAATTAACTCTTTACACTGAATTAAGTAAATATCAAAATAGGATAACTGTGTAAGAGGAGTTCTTTTGAATTCAGGAAACATTTTCTTTACATTCAGTTTTGTTTTCCATTTTTGTACTCTGACAGTCGTCACCTGGAATAATAAGGTAACACATGGCCAGCAAGAATAGAAAACTAAGTGTGTAAGTTTGCAGTCATTAGCTGAGCTATAGTAACAAACCATGTATACAATCCTCCTCCTTTCCCAATCCAGAAGTAAAACATGCCAGTTTATAACACTCTTCAAGCAAGCCGCTGTGTTTTATTTTGCAGTTGCAACAGATGAACAGGCATTTGTAGTGGCTGGATTTCTATCTGGTGTGCATTCTTTAAGCGTATCAAATGACTCAGGAGAAAAAGTGCTTTAAAAAAAAGTCTCTCCAGAAAGATTCTCTAATCTGAAGTTGGAAATTCTAGTTAGAGTCTAATTATGATATGATGTCACTGCAGGACAGTATTAAGGTGGTTTGGATTCCTTAACTACACAGATCTATACCTCAAAATTCATTGTTTGTACATTTTTTAAATTGAAATATGCTTGCAATATGCGATCATATATGAATGTTAGACAAGGAACCCAAGAAAATGTTACTATGTAAAATTTGTAATTTCTGTTAGACAAAAGAAAGCAAAACATTGCACATCCTATTTTAAGCTGTAGGTCAAGAGGTATCATATGTCCCAATTGCTTTATGCCAACCCTGAACAGCACAAGATCAGTCAAAACAGACGGGTTAGTTCCCCCAAGCACTGGTCTTGTGTTTTGCCCTGCGCTTCCATGTGCGCTTGTGTATGCATACTCCCTGTACCCTCCTGCTCTGCCCTCTTTCTGCACGTTGCATCTGCCCTTTCTTCCAAGCTGGCGCCTCAAAGACTTTTTGTTTCACCCAACAATCCAACAATTTGATCCCAAATCCTACTGCCATCCGCTGTCCCCACGACAGAGGGGAGGAGCACATCCACTTTGAGGAGCTTTGGCCCAGGTCCCTTCTACCACAAGGACCCAATTGAGAGCCCTGCTCATGAGTGGTTTTACTATAAGCTTCCTGTGGAAATTAGGAATGCTTTTTTTTGCTGCAGCCTCAAAGATAGGTGGCTAATAAAGGAATGACTTCCCTTCCAAAGCTGCCTAACTTAGGCTAAATATATAAAGCTCAGCAAGATGAATTGTTCTTCTAATCTTCGTCCATCAAGGATTGTGCTACAGAAGAAGGTATATTTGCAATGACCATTGATGCTCCATTACTTTATAGCCGAACACCATTTTGTCTGACACTGTAAAGACTGAAATATCCTGTAACCTACAGTAAAGGTATTCTCATCTGTGAGAATCAAAACTGTTGCTTTTTGCCTAGTTTCTAAACAATAATGCATAATATTATCCTGCTGCATTTAACTCTGACAAACCTGCATAGCCCACAGCAAAATCTTGACATAAAGAATTCACGTCTGACTTTTCCTTTTTTAGGAGAATTTTAGCAACGACTCTGCCTATTTATGGTAATGATGCTTCAACTTGTTTCTTCTGACACTCAAACCCAAATTTAAAGCATCATTATTCATAAGAAAGAATATGACTTTCATTGCTTCCAAGCATGGCAAAATTTTGCTGCTATTTATTTTGACAGAATAAAGTGCTCACTTGGTCTCTAAGTTAATTTTGCAACACCATAACTATAATTAAAAATACTTGAAGATATTTTCAGTGAAAGCCTTCACTTTTTAAAAAGTTTTTTTTTTTTTTAAGACAAGATAAGCAGCATACCATTTTGAAATATTCCAACACATTTACTATTAAGAACATGTTATTTCTAATATTGCAGGAGACCGAGAATGACTTTTTGAGATGTCACCTTTTATTTGAGAGTTAGGCATGCAAAAAAATTAATCTGTATTATTTTCTTAGCAGCTGATGGACGAATTTTGTTAAAATGCAGATTCCTGACTACACTAAAGCTGCATATGCAAGTACCAAGTCATACGGGAAATTTACACAGGGTCAGTCTCTGGAAATGCCAAAAGCATGACAGGATTGCAGACACAAGTATATCATCACTGTATCATTTAATTCATTGCTTAAAACTTTAAATGTATCTGAGTGCTGGCACTAGGCCACAGTCCATCCCAAAACTAAATGTGCACTTCAGGAAAATCATCACGTCCTGCCCTTGCTAAAATATTTTTAAAACTCCCCTACTGATAAAATCAAAAAAAAAGGGGGGGGGGGAAGAAATCCAGTATTCACTAAATTTTAAAAAAGTGAAAGAATAACTTTCTAGAAATATACTTAATAAAAATAGTAAAGGTAGACAAAGGCAGTCACTCTTTTGCGCAGATGTTAGTCAGAAAAATAACTCTTCGCCTTGGGCAGACAATCACTGACAGTCTTGCATCCCACTTCAGAGACAGATGCAAGTGCTGACATGCTTTGGGGGCCTAATTAGCAGGCCTGTTTCAATGCAAAGAGGGGACTGAAAAAATAATACAGCAAAAAAGGTTCAAACAGAAAGAAAATGTTTCCAAATAAGACGATTGTTGACATGAAAACTGAAATATTGAGGGGACAACGAAATCCTGTATCATCTGTAAATCAGGATTAGATGATCATTTAAATACGTGTGTGTGTGCGTGTGTGTACACACACATACATATAAATGCTTGAATTCAACCACAAGAAGAGTCAGTATGTGCCAATTGATATTTTATGGTCTACATTACAAATGACATCAGACTAGATTAATGTAATGATCCCTTTTGGCCTTACATCCTGGGCATGAAAGAAACAGGACAGGATACTGAGTGAGGAGCACTTATTTAGCAGTGTCTTGCAGCTACAGCTCTAGTTTAGCCTATGAGTAGCTTTTCTGCTAAAAAACTACTAAGTCAAAGCTCAAAATTCATGTGATGAGCTTACACAGATGAATAAGTAGTATGAAAAAATATATTGCGACAACTACTTTCGATAGTATTTGTAACATTTTTGTTTTGCACATCAGCTATTTTGCTTTATGTTCCTCAAAAATAAATATTGAAAAGGTGATATCTTTCCTTGTAGGGGACAGAGTAATACCAAGCTTATTCCACTGCTCTGGGTAGACAAGTGTCCAAGCAGTATCAAAGCCAATTCTGCAGTCAGTTTGGTGAATAAGTATTTACACTGGTAGACAGTGTTGTCCATAATGTAATGCTAGTCTTTAGCTTTTGATTAGAACAGTAAATAGTGATGCAGTGCATAATACTCACTGGGAGTGTGTGTCTCTGTAAAAGTCACTTGTTATAAAAAAAATGTGAGATGAATTTGGGTGTCCATATCTCAGCCGAAGCCTAATGTTCTTGGAATAATACCTCCTGCCCTCCAGGATGAACAGAAAATTTCACTCTGGGCTCAAGAGTATTTCCCTAAAGAAAACACCACTTTCTAGAAAGATTTTCTGTTTGAACAAAGCTGAATGGCCCCAAGAGGAAGGAATCCTCTAAAATAAGTAATAGTTTATAGATAGGGTATTCATTAGAAATGAGAGAAGAATAAGAAAACAAGGTTTTGAGCCTGGGCTTCCATATTCCTGATGAGTGCTGTAGCCATAAATAACTGGCTGTTAAATGATACTTTCTTTTACACTTCTGTGAGTACTTCTGAATCTAATAGTAATGTTCATCTGGATGAAATAAAAGCATTTTTTTTTAATCTTAATTTTTCATGGAAAGAGAAAACATACTTTGCCAAGTTCCAGTAGCACTCTTGAAACACGAAAAAACATGCAAGACAAAAAAAAAAAAAAAAAAAAAAAAAAACTTGGATAGCTTTTAAGCTTTGTAAACCTACTATGCAGCCTCTTTGTGTAAGGCAGTAGTTATAATCCTGCCCAAACCTCTACTCTTGTTTAATCACAGGCTCAACTTTGAAATACTCTTACACTGCTGTTCCAACGTGCACAATCCTCTATTGCATATCTACAATCCGGTTATGCTGCTTTTTAGTATCACCCTAATCTTACTTGGCTGACGAGCAATTTGCTGCAAAGTATCTATCAAAGAGATCTGTTCAAGGCACAGATGTAACTGTGGAAATGATTTTTTTTCTTTATTAGGCATATTGTCAGTCATTACTGATTAAACACAGGAACACAAAATATATTCAGCCTCACCGACCACCTAGATCTCACAGAGACAGATACACAATAGACAGATGCTTAATGATTCTACTTTGAACTTTAATATATCATCCCCATTTCTATAGAGAATTTCTCTGAAGCAAGAGTCTACTTTCAAAGAAATCTTCACTAGCACAATCATTTTTATTATTCCTGAAGCTGATTCATCATCCTCCAGAATAAATCATACAAGGAAACAGTCACTTATTTTGACATGTGGTACTTCAGTCTACTATATGAAAGCAATAATGCAGAATATTCTTACACATGGCTGCTCTTTAGATCCTCTCCTTTGCTGCTGGGACAAAAATCATGATACCCAGGCATACAAAACCCTTGCTCTGTTTTAGACTAAGTCATTACGGCTCTCCAGAACCTAGCACCTGAACCTGGACTCCTATGCAGTTGGCAACATGGCATGCACTGAGAAAGGAACCTCAGCTAGGACCATGAAGTTGGGGTAATATCACAGGTGTTAAGGTTTTCCAAAGTGGCAAATGATTTGAAAAACTACTACAGCCTGTATGCTCAGCACCAATCTAGCCCCATTGTCTTCCACCTTTACCCACCATGATGGGTAAATGGTGTCCATGTGCTTCCACGTTGCTGGCCAAGGAGGAGGTCTAGTGACATTCTTCAGACAAACCAGTTGAGCATCCTTTCCACAGTTTTAAGTCAGCCTCATCTGTAAGTCTGTGCTTCCTGGAGCTCGTAAAACCTCAGGACAGGAACGAGGGAGCAGCCTGAGAAGGGCACAGACTCACCCATTAAAAACACCTCTATGGTTGGAGAAGAGACAGAACTGTTGATTTATCCTGTAGACAGTAGTGTGGATTGCTGCTTTGGCATTGTCCAAATGCTTTCTGATAGTACACCCAAATATTATAGCAGTCAGTAGCACACATTCCTTAAATGATGCAAACAACTCACAAAGTGGGTATTCGCACCAGGAAGGGGGTGCAGCATCCCTCTGCTTTGGTGCAGCCTCCAAAGCTTCTGCATAATTGTACTGCACCAGAGTGCAACTGTGCCAGCTTGAGCACAGGGAGGTGCTGCCATCTGTCCATCAATCGACAAATGATCAAGGTGAGGCAAGAAGAAATGGCACGTATCATCAAGGATGCACATATTTTCAATGTGAGCTACTCCGTAAAGAAAGGAGCCCTGCTGCTTTCTTCAGCATGAGAAGCGTTGAGAGTAAGGCTAAAATCCTTTGAGACACAGAAATTGACGGCTGTAGAAATCACTAGCAGGGCCAAACAACAGGAACTAAATGAATTTGAAAAACAAATGTCTGTTTCTAGTTAAATGTCTTAATAGAGAAAAGAAAGGAAATGTCTATCCTTTGAACTGTTCTTTGGAATGTTTATATTTAAATAAATATGTAAGTGTAGGCAATGTAATATAAAATATATAGACGAATGAACAATCTTTCCTTCAAAGAAACTTCCTTTCCCACCATGCCTGCCAATAGACAGCCAGCAGAAAACAGCTGAAAGAGACAGGGATAGTATGTTGCAGTTCACAGACATCACACCAGTTTCAAGTGAATGTACACATAAACATTTTCTACATGTCAGATTTTTATTCCTCCATTCTTTCTCATAAGCTGCTTGTCCTCATTTATTCACAGCTGCAACTGATAGAAACACATGCAGTAAACTTTACAAAAAGTAATCTGTTTTCAGTCCCAATGTAGGCAGCAGGCAAAAATAAAAAAAAAATCAATTTTCCTTTATGTGGTTGTTTAAGAAAAGTTTTTATTTCAGAATAGAATGAATATGTTTGAGTGGGAGGACAATGCACCTGCAGCAAACAAAGGGCACATGCAAAGCATTATGCAAACAATAAAGAAGTAATTTTCATAACATCCAGATGAAGACAGTTTATGTTAATCTCATTTAGCAACATCACACCAGAGAAGGGAGAGCTCTTCTGGATCAAGCCTGGATTCCACTCAGGATTGCACAATTCCCAACTGCAAATGAATTACTCTCTGAATAAACCAGCTTAATAATAAAGCAGTGAATTCTGTTGTCATGCTCCTAAGAGAACAGCCAGGACCCAGACATGTGAGCTGCTGTACAAACACATAGCGAACTCTAACCACAAAACCTCTACTGACACATCATATGTCAAGATTGGTATCAGTGTTCTGTTAAGGTTTGGAGGGAAATGAGCACAAGTAGCAAGCTCCAAGCTTTGCCAAAAGCTGAGGGAAATAGGAAGACACAGCTACTAAAAAAGCACCTAGAGTTTTGTAAAAAACTCACAAGTCATTTAATCCCCCCCTCTATCACATTTCAAAACGAGCAGGGCAGCTCCTCTTGGCAGAGGGGGTGGACAGCCTGGCCTGGCCTGGCCTCAGCTCACTGCTGCCCCCCAGCACAGAGATGTCCTGCTATGGCAGGTTTTCCTTGGCAAGCAGGGGGAAACTGGTGCCAGCAGGAAGGCAGCTGAACTCGCTGGCTTGCCTCCACACTGTTCTGGGCCTGCCTCACCCTGGAGAGGCAGAAGCAAATGCTCCCTCGTTTGGGAGGAAGGAGAACAAGGTAATTAGATCTTGCTTCTTCCTGCCTTTTGACTCAAAGGCCAGCACAGTTCTATTTGCTTCCAGTCAGTCATGACAACAAGAAAAACTTACTGTCTGCTGCCAGTTACAGGTAGCTTAACAGTATTTACCTTGCTCATGGCAGGGTCCTCCCTTCCCTTCAGGTCTTCAGCCTGCACCGAAGCTCAATTAGGGGAATGACTGGAATTAGGGAGGCAGATGTGTGCAGTCACACAGTCAGGCAGACAGGRCAATCCTTGTCAAAGGGAGCTGATGAAACTTGAGAGAGAATACCCACAGAGACCCAAATCATAATTATACTAAGCTGAAAGGGACCTACAGGACTAGGGTAGGGCTTAAGCGAGAGCCTCTGGGCAAGCCTACTAGAGTGCAAGCTACTCAACAGATACAAAATTGGCTCAGCAATGTCCATTTTAACACAAAGCYGATTTACACATTCATAACTGGGCAAAAAGACAGTCACAAACAAGAAGCAGAGGGCAGGTCTTAGTGTAAGTTTTCTTGTTTTATTTTGTATCTCTCAGACATCCGAATAGTGTCCCTTCCTTCCAGCGGTAGCAAAGTGGTCTTGCAGGTGAGCAATCCTTGTCTTTGATGAGAGAGCAATTTTATCTCTCAGGTTTCACATTTCTTCTAGAAATTTGCTTGCCTGGACTGCCTACCTGGCTGATTTCCTTTTTAAATTTGAGAAAGGTAAGCAATGAATACTCAGGGACCAGAATGATCAGCACTGCATAGAAGTGGTGCTGCTCCGTTCAAGTTTAAGTAATGCAAAGTCAAGAGGAGTTTAGCCTTTCTCTTAAAGAGCAGCAGTGGTATTACTGTACTTACAAGTTAGTTGGCACTGCTACGCCTATATATTATGGACACACAGAGACACTGAAGTCTGTTCTGTTCCAGTATTAACCAGCTGATTCCAATGCAAGAATGTCAGCTGAAACAAAACCTGTTGTAGCTTTAGTTACAATTATAAAAGGGTCAGAATTTCAGGCTGGAAGTGGACTGAACCTGGCTTTGCCCCCCCTACATCAAAAGCAAGCAAAGCCTAAAGTAATAACTGAAGAATTTTGGTGCAGTAACTAACATGAACAAAATTAAACAACAAGAAAAGTGATTCCCTTGGTTTGCTTTGCTCTCTTTCCTTCCATAAGGTGAGTAACATCTGAAAAGCCTTTCTAGGAAAACGTGCAAGAAAAAAAACAAAACGAAACACAAAAATAAATCAATTAGCATTTGCTTGTCCCAGGAAGAGTAAGTGATTCCATCTTAAAATTTAAGGCTATTAGCCCTCTACTCTGTCTTAATTTTTAATTGGAAAAAAAATGATTTAATAAAAAAAACAAACATCGAAGCATTCTGGTCCAAAATCATTGCCTCTATTGTTGACATGAGTCAGCTTTCAGGAGGACAAAGATGTTAGTTTGCCCCTAACAATATTCAGGAAAAAACAAACAACTACCCCCCTCCCCCCCAAAAAAAAACAAACAAAAAAACCACACACACACAMAAAAAAAMMCCCCACCCAAACAGCAGATAGCTTGTTTTCCTTTCTGTTCCCTAGACTTTTGTTCCTCTGGCACACTGAGTAATCCAACAACAGATATATTCCTAATGGACGATACGTACAAAGCTTAAAAGGAGCTCACAGCATTGTGCGTGCATTAACAGTCATAACAATAGTACAATACTCCATTGTGGGTTTTAATAGCCCCAACTGGCAAAATAATATGATAGGAAACTGTAGTGTCTACGCCTTATTAGCAGATGAGTGGCAGCCTGCTCTGTTCAGTTCCTGCACAGCTCTGCCTGTGAGCAAAGAAATGGTGCCCCCGTTCTACCTTTCTGAATAGCAATGCTGTGTTATTGTATAAGTGTCGGGAAGAGATAATCCTTCATGAGATCTTTACCACAACACTTCTATGGTTATAAAGGAGTGAGACTCACAGACAAATATTACAGGATTGAGAAATTTGCACATTGATCTAAATTCTGCCTACATACCCATAGCACTGCACTTGAAAGATCTCTTTGTAATACATCCTAACACTGTCTCAGCTTGCTGTGGTTTAGAGAGAACGGCTAGAGCTAGGAGCATGAGCCGCAGCAAAAATAGTTTTCACACTTGTAACCAACAGCTTGCTTTCTTTTTTCTCATTATCACTATGCAGAAGTCATCTTTCACCTTAGAACATTTACCTAAAAGCAAAAAGCCAGAACAAAATTACATATGAGTCCATCAAGAACTAAACATAGCAGGCCAAACATTTCTCCAGGTGTATTTCCATTCATCCTAGTATTAACTGTAGATCAGCAAATCCACTGTTTTTAGACTCTGTCCAAAGTCTTGAGTAAAAAGGATTTTTTGCTGTTGATTTTCAATACCTTTATTTGGCTGTTTACAAAACACAGCCAAATATTGAAGATTGCAGTGATGACTTCCAGAAGCTAAGAAATAATACTAGTAAGGGAATCAGTGCACTCTTCCTTAACCATCGCCAATGGCCTATAGAGTCTTTGGCCTGACCCATTTTGGAGTATTTTCTTATGCAATTTATTAAATTGTAAGGCTGTCTGCAAGGTAGAGGTGGAGGCCTTGTGTTTCGGTCATGCTGAGTTGATGATTTACCATAGATTTATAGTCTGCCCTTTGGGATTACTGTGATGAATTCTTATTTCTTCCCTCACCGGTGAAAGCGAGATTAATATTTTCCCGTTTGTTTCACAGGACAGCTTTAGGGTAAATATATTTTTCAGTGCACTCAGACATCACTGGAGTGAAGCTCATACAAATCTCTATGTAGGCAGCATATGCTGGTTGTCTTAAAGAGGATAAAGCTGAAGGAACTATTCAAGACAAACAAGTACGGGTGCTAAAATTGGACTGATGATTCCAGTGGAAAACAGCTGGACACAACAAGCCAATGCCACCATGGTAAGTTTACTTATACGAGGCCCTAAGAACAGGCTATCAAGGCTCTCTATTTCTGAGCGATCATAAGGGCAGTAAGTAACAGTATTCTACCAGGAAGAAAAGGAAGATCAGTGATGGCAGCAAATGTCAGAAGGAATGAGGTGGGGAGGAAGAGACATATTTGGTAATTAAGTCTTTCTGCTACCACTTAGATGTTATTGAGAAATGAAATTAAAATATTCTCTATGTCCAAGGCAACAGGAAAAGACATGCAAAGCTCAGCTGTGAATACTAGAACTATCCATTGTGCAGTGGAGAGCAGTTTTCATAAAGCCTACGATTCTGTTTTTCCATGAAGCCTATTATTTCATATACTTTTCCATGCTTGAACAAATACTCCTTTCAATGTGTGTAATGAAGCAATACTTATTTTGTAACTGGACAGATACAGTGTTTGTAATGGACCATTTCTGTTTACTTGCATGCATGCCCACCTACTCTTTCCTCACACAATATCAATGTTAATAAAGAAAGTTGTGACAACTTAGGCTTTTTAGAATATTACATGCATTGGGAACCAAGCTGTCTGCATTGCTTCTCTTTTTGTTGTTTTCAATAAGCAACAAAAAGGAGCTGTCTGTTTTGTATCTTGTCAATAACTACCGTAAAAAAAATTATGAAAATCAGGTAACATTTCTAAGGGGGGGGGAACACTTAAAATCCTTGCTCCTGAACATTGGCGGGGAAGTGGGAAGATCCATTGGAAAGGACTTTCAAGTTTATCACATGACCGTGTCTGCATATTACATACAACTTCTGAAGAGTTCATGATACGGTGTTAAAATCTTTGAGCACTATGCATCCTAGAATTACATTCTTCCTGGCATTAGTGCAATTTTTGCACTGCTGAGGAATCATTACAAGGTCTTCTGTGTACCTGCAGCCATTGCAAAATTAAAGGGTCTAACATCATCATTCCAATGCACCTTTTAGGGCTGAAAAATTATTACTACTTCTGTTTCTCTGCTTATAAACTGCTGATACCGAATCACTATCACGGAAACTTAGAAAAGATTAACAATTCCTATATTGTATTATGAGGCTGATCCTTACTACTTAACACTTATGCTCAGACTCAGTGTTTTGTATTGAACTATCAAGATTCTCTTTTACTTTCCTTATTCTAGGCATGTATTTGTGCAATATGGCAGTAAAGACTTGTTATGCCATCGTAATTATTACATGATGAAATTAGAACCCATAACGTATTAGATGCTTTTCTAGTTACAAGTGAATGCATGGCTCTGTTCCAAAGAAACTTGATGCTAAAATAAAAGAGCAAACAAAAAAAACAAATCTAAACCAGACAGATAAAGAGAAAAATCAAGTGGGAATAACCTTGCTACAGGTAACTGTACACAGCAGTATGCTTCTTAAATACTTGAGTAAGACTCTTCTTTTTTACAGCAAAACAGGTAAGTTTATTTGCTAGTATTTGCATCAGGTATCCAGCAACAGCATTCATTTCCAGCTCAAGGACAAGCAAATTAAGAGAAGAAAACAAGCACACACACACAAAAACGCATTTCCCATGCCACCTCCAGCTCTCTATCTTCTTTGTTACCGACAAAGTGAAAATCATACAGATTCTTACATACTAACAGGGGGAACAGGGAAATACTTTCAGCTCCCAAAGACGATACAGGACTGCACTCAGCTCCTGGCTATCAGAGACAGGGTGCTACAACACACCTTTCTCTGGTGCCTGGTGTCGCACGTAAACTCTCCCCTGTGCCAGTGAGCCTCTATTTCACTCCCACTTCTTGTGCTGGGATATAACAGTCAAGTTTTACTGAGAATGTGTGGGTGAGGAGAGCACTTAAGCAATTATTACAGGAGTCTTGATGCTATAGCTCTTATACTATCAACATTTCAGGGTAAAACCCGCTCAACAGAAAAATGCATAAAAGCAATGCCCAATTTTAACTTCAAAAATTATGTCTGTTAAAAAGCAAACTCACCAGGGTACAGAAGATGCATTGGCATTGTGCTATTGTTGTCATCTGCTCCACAGGATATTCGCCAAGACAGAGYTTGCAGGACACTAATGGGTCAAGTACCAAGTCCCAGGTAGGCCTATATCTTGCTGTAGTCATTGCAGAGCAGTCTGAAATAAACAGAGTATTACTCCATCACCTCCTTATGTTGATACTCCTTATATTTTTGTGTACTGCAAACCTGATTGTTAGCTGCCGCCTGCTAGCTATTTGGAAATAAATACGATCAGTGATGGCTAATCTGGCAGTTATCAGCACATGCAATAGGCTATGCACCCCTCCCTGATAGCATATTCACACAGAAAGATGAAAGCAGGAGGAAAAGGATGTAATACACTGATAAAATATCAAGAGAGCAAGCAGGAAACATTCTTAAGTCACAGGCTTTGTTTAACATTACACAGTAAGTATCTCACTCCCAATTTTTGACATTTTCCCCACTAATTATTACCTTTCTTTCACCCACATTGATTACCCGTTCCTTAAAATATATTGCTTAAAGTCTTCTCCTGCCACCCAGATCAGATTTACAGAGTATACTTCATGAATCCAGCATCTGTTATGCCCTATCTCCAGCCTGATTATACTGCAACTGGCCAACGCAGCCAGTTATTTTTGTTCCTAAGAGCATGGCAGATTGATCAGTTTGAGGATACTCATTCATCATTCTTTCCAAAATTAGCTTAGCAGAACTTCCTAGCCTGCAATTTTCTCCCAACCCTTGCTATATGCTGACAGCGCAGCTTTGTTGCAGCAACAAACAACTGAGGCAAAAACAAACACAAGGGTGAGCTTTATTTAATACCAGATGCTATAATACCTAATATATTACCCTCAAGACAGCAATAAGATAGGATCATGTCATATACTAGACATTAGGGCTCAGGGGCCAGATGGAGAGTTGCCAAACAACTACCTGGTGCAGAACAACTGTAATGCCACAAAGAGGAAAACTGCTTTATAAGTTACACACATATACAGTCAAACACACCTAGGGTAATTTCTGTAGTATATCCAGTCTTAATGCCATATTAGTATCGTTTTGCCACAATGACATCAACCTTTTAAAAGTGGGAGATCCACATCCAAAGACTGCTAAAGGGTCTACATCATCTCCCCATTCTTTCCTTACCAAGATATACTGGTTCCCTGTCTTCCCATAGAGACAGTGACTACGTCAACCATGGTCACAATTTTTTTTTTTTTTTTTTTTTAAATCGGCACTTACAGAACTTATCTTGCTTACGTCTAAGTTATAGTTGTGAACTTCCTAAGACCTCCAGAACTGCAACAAATGTCATGACTTATATGCCTTATATGCTTTTCAGACTAGGCTTAGGCAGACGTTCAAGGAAAAGATGGCTGTCTGCACCAAACAAATCACATGGAGAGTTCAAAGAAATGTCTGTGAAGTCCGAGTCTTTGATATTCAATTCACTGTGGACATGACTCCGCTAAGGTCTCTATAAACTCTCTGAAACAAAGTGAAGATTTTATGTGGGCTCTCCATTCAGTCTAACCTATTAGAAAATGCTCTTTAAAAGATATACGAGACGCCAAAAAAGCAGTGCTTAATCATACTTATTTGTAGTGCAGCCATTGGGGAGAAAAGAGGGAGAGGGGAAAGACTAAATCTTATTTCCAGTGATGTTCTGGGGCACCTTCACTGAAACCCCCCACAGTAATTCAACACTCTTTCAAAGGAAACATATGAAATAGACCTGAGGAACTACATGTGAATAATGTCTCCCAGTCACAATATGAGACGTGTTGAGCAGTCTTTTCTGAGACTTGCATACTAAAGTCTGACATTGTGATGTGAATTAAAACCCAGGATTAATGATATTAGACCACCTTACTGTAAATTGCCATTGCTTTATCCTTTAACGCAAAAATCAGCTAAAACAAGTTTCTCTTCACAAACTCTAATTTATCTGACATTTACAAACAAATTCATGAAGTATTTGAGAAGCGATGATCAAAACCACCAAAACTCTGTTTCTTAGTCTGTGTCCTTTGCTTGTCCTGCACAGTTTATTGCATATTATAATCTGCTGCTTATGGCAACAAGCAGATGAAACTAGGAAATGAACAATGAGGAGGGATAAATTTAAATTAGGGATATACTTGCAGGCATCAATCAGATCAAGATTCTGGTAAGTTTTACAATGACTGTGTAAAATCTCACTCAATTCGGACTAAAACCTTGTCAAACGTAACACATCAATACAACACAATCCAGACAAAAAAACAAAATCCACACTTATTCAGTGTTTGTTAATAAGTGATAATATGGGGTAAAATTTAATCTTGCAGCTCCAATTCTTATACTTGTTTGCTGTTCTCTAGGACAGAGGCTTACTGGTCCCACCATGGTAGTTTCTCTTTTGCAGCACAACTGTACTGCAATAACATCTCATTTGGAAACATTTCTCTTCCTTTGTCTTCTCCTCTCAGCCAAGTTTAGTTTCTTTCAAACTGGCATCCCGAAGGCCAGCAGAAACTGCCTGCCCGATCACAGTCAGTACGTAGCCAGTGGCTCCAACTCGGCAAGGACGACAACAGGAAGCAAAAGCAGACTTCCAGGTTCAAACGGCAGCAGGCAGCACTGCCTCTTTCTGCTTACCCTTCTTGCCAAACTTGCCTTCTGCTCAGACTGCAGCATATGCAGCAGAGGATGATTACCTGCCTGCATTCATAGGGGAACATTAAAATATATAAATAAATAAATACTTAGTTTCTTGTCAGTGGCTTAGGAAGCACTTATCACATGCTATCATAGAAAACAAGACCCATGTTGCCATATCATTATTATTTTTAAGTATGTCACTATTTGAAATGCAGTATGGACAGCAGAAGACAACATTGTCTCATTTTACACCTTTCATTTTAGCAGACTGAAGTCTTATATATATACATTTGTTACAACTTGAACTACTTGCTAAATTTAATTTAAAATAGTCTTTGCTTTTAATAATGAAATATTACATTCACTACCAAAGGAAAGAAATATCTGTTGCCACTGATGGCATTAAAGGAAGGGTGCAGAAGTCTGTCAACTAGCCTGCAGGAAAATGTCACAGAACTTCCCAGTGGAGTGAGTGCATCTGTTGCGTATTCTTATAAAGGAATATAGGGCGTTAAACTTCTCAGAGCACAGACTGAATCTCACTTCATGACAATCCAGCACACTGTCATAACTAAATAAATTTGTGTTTACATTATGATGCATAAGAAAAATTAAGAAAAAGAACACTCCCAAAAGAAAAGCAGAGAAGAAAACACTTTCAGTCAAATTTGGAGCTTTCAGATTAATTCTCCTAAATTGTCTATAACTATTGTCTCTTACGATTTCAAACTGTATTTTGACATTTTCTAGTGATATGGGAAGCTTCACTTAGAAAATACTTGCTTGCAACAGCAAAAAGAATGAGAGGAGGCAACCAAAAGGAGCTCTGGAGGAAAAACAAAACAAAAACAACGAAAAAATAAAAAACAAAACAAAACACACCACACTGAGGTACCTCTGKGCAGAAGAATACGAGCTACAGCACCAGCCTGTAGCAAGTTGTGCCTTATGAACTGGCTGACTGCTACTAGGCCGCAGGAAATATAGGTAGTAATGGAATACAACTATAGTTCGGGTTATCAACATAATGACACAAATGTATTTCAAATACTAAAGGTTAAGTTCTCTTACCCAGCAATCCACCTGCTGAACAAATTTTACCCCAATATATATTTAGTTTATTTAGTTTTAGTGTAGATTATCAAACTCGGTACATACATCAGTGATCTGCAGGCCCTGATGCTAACTGCACCAGAGACCATTATAAGATGTGGCAAACCAAAATAGAAGTCAGTCTTAAATTCAGACTTGGAACTTTGCTACCATCGTCAGTCTTACGTAGATAATTTTGCAGAATGTAGTCCACATCTGTTAATACTGAATTTGTAAAATATGGCAATACAGCATAATTTCTAGAACAGCATCCCAATGAAAGCTGGGAACAGGAATCATAGGAAATAGCTTATGTAATAGTTTATTCAGCGCTACCTTTTCATACATAATCAGAGGGCTGACTATTTAATTCTGCAAATGCACCATGTGCACATAAAAAAGGAACCACTGCATAAAGAGATGAAGGTGAATGAAGTTTTGTTAACATGTTAATGTATTTAAAACATAATTGTTACACATTATATAAGACAGACATAGAGGGGAAAGGAACCTTTCATTATTTCTGTACAACAATCAACAACTAAAGACTTACAAGGAAGATAAACTGGATAAACTGGAATGCTGGATTGTAACCCACAGAGGTTTCAGCCTATGTACACAGACTATGTTGTTAAGTGAGAACAAATGGCAGAGTGGTCCTTGTGAAATCAAGGAGAGAACCATCCTTTCTTTCCTTCCAGGCTTCTGACAGTTGAAGAAGAGTGTGGGGTGAAAACAGAAATGTGGCTTTTTGTTCCATGCAAGTCCTTCAAGAAATTATAAAAGGGTATGAATTTTTATTGAAACTATGGCACTGTAGAGTCAAATTGCAACTGTATCGAGTGACCACTGCATTGATATATGCCTAGCTGGGTGAGAAAAAAGTGACTAGAAAATATAGTTGAATTAAGTTGTCATACGCAGCGTGCTTTGACTAATGGGCCAGTTTCACTAAGCAAATCTCATAACAGAACTTGCAGCAGAACTTAGTTTTTAGCTTTACAACAGAAATGGGTTTAATTTCTCAAATTAAGCACTGAACAAGGGCTTCAGAGCCCTTTCCTCCAAGACAGCTAGTTAATCATGTGCAGCTTAAGTCATCTGCTTTAAGGAGTTTTCTTAATCTAAGACTACATTTACTGACATACTATGGAAAACAGCTCTCAGAAATCAAAGGAAGGTAATCAAAGGAATCCCACTTAAATGGGACTTAAAAATTGGTTCTCATTCCTATTATCCCTTTTTGTCAAAGTAGTTCTAGTTAAAATAATCCAGGCTACGCTTCTTCCAAAAAGAAATCAAACATGCTTGCCATAGAAAGCTATCCCTACAGTTTCTCCAAGTAATTTGCTTATGTGAGGGAGAAAAAGTGGATTCATCTGCACAAAGGATACTACATTGCATTCTGCAGCTGGCCCTGGCTGCCAGATCTATAAAGTCAATAATTTTGATCTACAATGACCTAAACAATTCTGATCTCTCCTGTATAGCCACAGGTGCAGCTCATGGCACATGTGACTTGACAGCTATCTCAAGATCTCTGAGTTAGCAGGGGAATAGTTTATATGATTAAAGTTTGTGGCTGAGGGCTTTCAATGAGGGTCCTGCAACTCAGATTTGCATCCCTCTAGCAGAGTTTGAACTTGATACCATTTGCTCAGTTCCTAGACTTTTCCAGGGATTCGTAGTAGCATTATATAGCTAGGGAAATACAGAAGTAGCCTGCATGACAACATTCAGTCTAATCAGCAAGTACTTTTTGCTAACGTTACTAGTTTCCATTATGTCACTGTACCACGGGCTTTCTGATAAGGTCATTTAAAAGCCCCTATATAAAACAAAATAATGAATAAATTCACCCACTAGGTAAATTTTATGCTTGTAAAAGTTGACAGGCAGACTTAGTAACTCTCACCTATCAATCTCCATTACTATCACTGGTTCCTGTCACTGAGTTATCTTTCTGTCTCAGTATCTTTATCTTCAAAGAACTGCTTGGGAGATAAAGTAGTATAATTCTCTTTGTTAGATGTCAGGCAAACTAATGCACAAAATACTGTATTCACATAGGTATTTATATGTTGAAGGATGACTAGCCTACACTTCCTTGGGTTCTTAAATCCTGACAAATGCCTATCTTTTTTTTAAGGCTCTGTTATAAATCTGATTCAAAAAATCAACTGTTAAAGTCCAGCAGGTATTTCTCATCCTTTGAATCCTCAAGAATCCCAACCAGTAAAATTGGATTCTGTCATCCAAAAGTAATCCAGCAATACAATATACTATGACATAATTGTTTTCAACACATACGAAACTTCAGCTTGTGCAGACCACCATAGCAAATCTTGTCAGTCTATCGTGAGCTCTGCAGACTCAGTCTCTATTCCTCACACTGGCTACCCATCAACTTTGAGCTTACCATCTCTGTTATCATCTTCAAGTTATCCCATGGCCGGGACCCAGAAGATAAAAGGCCATTTAAGAGCTGTGGGACTTAAAGCACTGTCAGCAACTTCAGTTTCCTGGCCAATGGAGGCATGTGGGAAACAGGCTCTCTCAAAAGTTGACCTGAAACTGTGAAATGAACTCTTCAGGAACTTAGGTCCATCCCATGACTAGCCATCTTCTCCGTCAAACACAATGTTTCTTTGCCTTACCTCCCCAACTTACATAAAAGCATTACACACCTACATATATACATTCATAAACTCTTTATAAAAAAAATTACATTCTGCAATTCCAATGCCCAAGAAAAAAAGAGAGAGAGAGAAAATGAACAGCATACTGGAGCTTTTCCATGCCACTATTGAAAGGCACTACTGAAAGGCGCTCAGGTATTGTGCCAGGAGCGCAACAATCTACTAGATTGCCTCTAGGACAAGTCAGTGAGTTAGGGGAAGTTCARAAAGGTTTATTTTGCTAAACACCTGACTGTGACAGAGAATTTTCCTTTTTACTTTTCCCGAAAAGTTAAAAAAGTCATATTATAAGGCAAAGAACGTACAAATATTTAGATAGATTAGTCTGATTATGACACAGATCAAAGGTTTTAAATATTAGAAAGGTAATAGTCAACTTCTAGATCTATGGATATATATGAAAGTGTTGCCTGTCAAATGAATGGGTAGGTGGAGGGCAAAAGATATTATGGAGACACCTCCCCCCCACACACATCCCCACTACAAAAATACAAATTCTTAAAATTTCAACTTCTAAAGAATACTAAAAACAGACATGTCAGAACCTCATCTGTTGTCCAAAAGATAGCCACTTGCGAGCTGGGATGCGGAAGTACCTCACAGTGCAAGATCCTATCATCTATCCTGCAAAATACAGCCCCCGAGTAGTGCGACAGGGCCATACACTTCTATGGTTTGGCATCTTCCTGTGTTTTTCAACAGTTCTGGTGTTACTATGGCTTCTCAAAGCACTGCTAAACAGTGCAACCTGCAATAAACATGGTGTGGCTGTAGGCACAGAACGCTGTACTCAGAACACTGTAAGCAGTGGTGAAAATAAGCTGTGGTCAGGCAGAAGAGAAGAAACTGGACAAAGATGTGGGGAAAATATATATATTTTAATAAAAAGAAAGAGGGCTGAGACAGAAAAAAAAGAAAAAAAAAAAGGAAAGACAAGGGAGAGATGAGGAAAAACTAGAGGAAGAGAGCACTTCTCATTTGTTCCCAGAAGGAGAAATGTATTTTGTGCTACAGAGCACAGTAACAACTGAAGTGGAATTCCACTGCATTATGTCCCCAACATACAACATCCCAAAGAGTCTAGTACACAGTGACAAAGAAAAGGAGGGAGGTGGTAATAACAAGGAACGTTGCTCAGAGTTTATATCTAGTTGATGTTCGTTATCCAAGAGTTTCTAGGAGCCAGAGCAGCAGAGCACCTTGGGCAAGAGCTTGGGAATCCCTGCACCATCCCATTGCCCAGCAGTAGAACTCCAGGCCCTCACTTCACCTCAGGGCACGGTCTCAGCAACCAGAGCAAGAAGGCCTCAAGACCATTTGAAACCATTAAGCCAAGATGCTCTGTGCTTTAAAAGAATCTTCTTCCACCTCCAAGTAGGAAAAATTTCCTCTTCATGCTAGAGAAAAGCCTAGACACTGTAGCATAGGTGTCTGTTGTCTGGATCCAAAACCAATGTGGATGCAACACAAACATTTCAGAATGGACAGAATGAGACCACCCATCTCATCTGTTTGCCTGGAGAGTCATGAACCCATKAGACACGCATTAAAAACTCCCATTAATTCCAGTCAATTTCCAATTCCAGTTTAACACAATGAACCACTACTTTTGARTACTAGGACCAAGACTAAGTCACAGAATCACAGAATGGTTGAGGTTGGAAGGGACCTCTGGAGATCATCTAGTCCAAMCCCCCTGCTCAAGCAGGGTCACCTAGAGCACGTTGCACAGGATCACGTCCAGGCGGGTTTTGAATATCTCCAGAGAAGGAGACTCCACAACCTCTCTGGGCAACCTGTGCCAGTGCTCTGTCACCCTCACAGTGAAAAAGTATTTCCTCATGTTCAGATGGAACTGTCTGTGTTTCAGTTTGTGCCCGTTGCCTCGCGTCCTGTC